>NW_028139588.1:28296-59378 GCF_965202585.1 Thalia democratica
TATCGTACTGCCTAAACTAAAAGTTTTCTGTGCATGAAATGCTTAAGACACAAAAACTGTTACTATGAATAATAAAACTAATTTTAGAGGCTACACGTATCTAACTTGATATTGATCATATTGATTAGTGTCATACATCTTTAAGGATTTAAAATATCAAGTATTGAATAGATATTCAATATCTAACACAACTTCTGAAAAAAAAAACTTAAACAAAATAAAATCTTAAAATTAATAAAATTAAATTAAAAACAACGGATACAGTTGAAACAACCATTATAAGTTGATCTGCAAAAGTTTGTTGCATTGTCGGAGTCAATTAAGAAAGTTTTAACTATCCCGATTTACTTATAGTGTTACTTATACGCGCGATGCTGGTTATTAACTGACTCCGTGCGCGTTATAAATATTATCGGTGATGTTATTTAAATGTTTAGATATGACTTAGCTCAGTTATTTAGCTAAGTCGACTTAATGAATTGCGAACTAAACTTAGACTATCTTTTAAGCTTAGTTTAATTAAATAGTTAGATTGTTAGAATGCTTAACTAATTGTATATAAGAAATCGAGTCTAGAAACACAAACTATATTAAAATGAATATAAACTGCGATACATGATAACAAAATATACAAATAAGCTATTCCATATTACACAAGTTAATATAAAAAACAGTCGCCTTCGTACAAGAAGTACGAGGCGAACACAATCTTTTCAAACGATATACTATCAGTACAAAGGTAAAACTAGACTGACTAGAAACTCGCGTTTTACTCAACTTAAGCATTTTCTGAGAAAAAAGGTTGAAAGAACAGCGCATGCTGTTACAAAGTACATAAAGTATAAATTAGTTTAATTAATATTCTTTTTACATTAATTTCTACAAAAAACTAAAAATTTAATATACATAATATTTTTTTTCCCTTTAAGTTATTAGTAAAACACTTTGTACATAAAAAATATTGTAACTTACACATAACATTGACTTACCCAGCTTTTTAGAGCCATCAGAATTTTGCAGGTTTTTCCTTTGGAAATTAATTTCAGAATTTTTCTTGCAAAACTGTAGAAAACTTTTGTGTTTATCAACATTTAAAATGTTTAAACTTTCTTCTATTTTTGCAACATCACTTTTCTTCACATTATTTCCGCTTGAACTATTTTTTGTAGACATGAACTCAAATTTTTTTTCAAGTTAATTTTTACAACTGTTCTAAAGAAATTAAACCTTTTGAAACCACTTAAATTAATTTTTAAGAATTGAATATAACACAATTATATAAGCATTTGTAACAACTATTTTTTTATTTTATTAACACCAGTTTATATTTGAAAAACTTTAAAATGATGCTGAATATTTACTTTACTTGTTCTTTATAGTTTTTCTCTAAAAATTACAAAATGCACGTTTAAATTTAAACATAAATTTAAGATAGGTTTTAAACAAAAAGATCAAATACCTTACGGTAATTGCTTGAGGTATGTTATTGTTTTTAAACGATTAAGAATTCTGGCTCATTTAAGTAAAATAATATACTACCTATAGTAAGTAAAAGCTATGTTATATACAAAAAAAATTTATAAACATGACATTGCACTGCATACTTTGTAAGAAAACAAAATTATGTTGTACTAATTGGAGAAATGCTTTTTTTTTAACAAAATATATTCTTATTAAAATAGTTGTAAGAGCCAAACACTGAAAAAAAGACATTGTTAAAAATTATGAACACCTCAATTATCAAAGTTACAAAAACAGACTAATAAAACATTATTTAAAAAGCAAAAAGTTTCAATTTCAAAAAACTAGCCTTAAGTTTAGTAAAAAATGTCTTAGCTAACTTGATAATCAGAAAAGTTTTCAAGTAATAGTTTAAATCTAAATCTCAAAAAAACCTTAAACTAATCTTTAATAATCCAATTACATAAAAAATGTATAAAAAATTAAAATTGCATAAAAAATTATTTCATTTTGAATTTTTCAGGTAAACTAAAAAAAATAAGAAATATAAAATATTAGAAATCATTTGAAACAAAAATGTTTTCATCGTAAAAAAAATAATTCTAACAAATTTTTATTTTACAATTTCACAAGGTATTAAAATTTCACTTGTATTTTGAAATTACATATTGTTATAGTACAAAGCATTAGAATCTTTTAAAAGCCAATTTCAAAAATATTTTTAAAAAGTAAAGAAACAACTATTTTTTAATCTTTCATGTTGTAAATATTCTTATAAAAATGTTCAAGTTAAATTTTTATAATTTACACATACTAAAAATTGAGATTTATAGTTAGTAGTTCAAGATAATTCCAAATGAATTAAAGATTTTTATAGAGAGTATGATTAATGGGTGTGCCTTCCTTGAAACCAATACAAAATAGGATGGGCAGGGTTGCTACTTTTTGAGTCAAAAAAACATTTTAAATGGTCTTAAACTATTTTAAGTCATCCTTATGAGAAGTCCTTTAAAGTATTTTTTTAAACTAAAATATAACTTTTAATATAAGATTTTAAACAAAGTTAGCTATTAAGTATCACAATTTTGAAACTAAATTTTAAAAATCTTGTTTATAAAAACACTGAACTGAAATTTTCTAAATTTTTTTGTAAGTATGCGGAGTTTTTATACAAAACAATCAAACTGGTTTGAGCTATTTTTTGTGTTTTTTATGTTTATACTAGTATAAGTTAGCCTAATAAATATCAAATCACCCTTAGATTTTCCTAAAAAACTTAACTAACCTTAATTATCCTGAGTGTGTTACAACCCAACATCAAACCAGCATAGGGCATCTTTAGGTTTTGAAAAAAAAGGTAAAAGCTTAAAAAGTATAAAGCTAATTGACCCTGAATATTAAAAACTATCATTATTAATATACGATAATTTAGACCTAAAATAAAAAATAAAAAACTTTAAAAATCTGAGTCATGAGTGCATTTAGAGATTTGAAACAAATATGAAAACTACCTCAAGTTTTGCAAAAACAAAAGATTGCATCAGTCAGATTCTACTTTAAAGAAAAATTTTAAATAGCACGAACAAAAGGCAGCTCTGAGTAAAAATAAACCTAGAAAAAGATATTAACAGAGTAGTCACTTTTCAAAATAAAATTATTAGTCTAATTGAAAAGATCTAGCAAGAATGACAACAAACAAAGCTTTTAAAAATTCAAACTAGCCTAAGTGTAAGGCAACCCTGTACTAATATAAGCCAGGGTTTCCTAAACTTGGCTAATTGGTCCCCTTGGAAGCCATTATAGAAATTTAGGAGGCCTAGAGCAGTAAAGGGGCCATGACACAATAATTTTAAACTTCCACCAGTTATTTAAAGTTAATGATCAACAATAAAAAAAATAGGGTTACTCACCATTAATAACAAAACTTGAACAGATTTAAGGTAAAATTGCAGTACTGAGTTTAAAACTTAAAACGTGTTTCTTAAATGCACATATAATTAAAAAAACTTGTGTTATCTACTAACTATTGCAGAGTTTCTTTTTCTTATAAGCTTTCTTAAACTATAAATTATTTTACTATCTATTATAAGCTAATCACATTTGTTATTAAGGTCTGTACAGGGTTGCCACTATTTAAGTGATAAAATCTTCCCTGAGTGACCAGAAACTTCCCTGAGTTTCCTTGAGTTTTTTTTGTAACCTTAAAACTTTCATTATATATTAAAAAATCAAAACTTCTATTCTAAAAATATTGAAGAACTAGCCACAAGGCTAAAAAATTTCTAAATAAGCACTTGAAACTTAAAAAATTAACTTTTTTGAAAAAATATTGAAAGTCGATTAATTAAACTCATTCTAGTCCAAGAAAAAATTTTCCCTGAGCTTTCTTAAAAACCTTAAAACTTCGCTAAATTTTTTAGATAAAACCAAAAGTTCTGTGAGTTTCCATTAATTAAAAAAAAAAGGTCAAAATTCCCTGAGTTTCCCTGAATTTCCTGAGTTCCCTGAGAGTGTGGCAACCCTCTGTGTAATTTTTAATACTTTTAAATATATTTTTGCACTTTGTAAACTTTGCTTCTAATAATATATTTCTTATATCAAAAATTTTTGTAGATGTCATACTTATATTTATAATAAAAATATGAAATATTTAGTTAGCTATACATAAAAGTAGTTCAAAACTTCAAAAAAAAACTGGCAGGATAAACTTTGAAACTAACTTAGTTAACTAATAATATGTTGCAAAAATATAGAAGTAAATTTTTAGAAAGGTGAAAATTTTGAAATCTTCTTATTAACAACTTTCACTTTTTTTTGTTTACTTTCAATTTACAGGGTCAAATTTTTTCAAACTTAGATGAGATGCAAAAATTTATATGTTTTTGATTTGTTAAAGCAAATAAGAATTTTTGTTCAAATCATTATAGATATTTGAAATAAAATTGCTTAATGTTATTATTATGTACAGTTAAAAAAAAAACTTTTTTTGTTAAATTAATCTACAGAGATTAAAGATTGCTTAAGTAATTTCTTGTAAGATTATTTTGTAGTAAACAATCACTCTACTAATAATGATGAAGTTGGAATTTAACTTAAAACTAAATGGTACTTAAATGTTTTACTTTACTTATTGTAAAAACTAGGCATAACAATTATTAGTTATAGTTAAAGAAAAGATACAAACACTAACAAACATATTTATGAAATTCAACTTTAGAAAATACTTTCAATGAAATAAAAACTTCTTAACATAAATCAAATCTAAAAAAATATATACTTTTAAACGATATAAATTAAATAGTCTATTTGGAATTTAAATCAAAAATTACTTACATATAAATAAAACTAAAAAAGAGAACTTTACAATAAACAATACAAATAATAATTAAGTTCTACTCTATAACTACATCTTGAAGGTCTTGATCCAAATTTCTCTATGGCTAGTTTACATAGCTTTGTTCTCAATTTTATTTAACCTTGATTCAGAAAAACTTGCTTTCTGGTTGACTGACTATATTATTCAATATTGAACTAAATGGAACAACAAGTGAAAACTAGTTTTCTATTACATCAACATTAAAACTTTCAAGTTTAAGTAAACACTTAAAGTTATGAATTTTCTACTCAAGTTCATAATCATTCTTAAGCAAAGTATAGAGTAAATAACTTAACAAAACTTCAAATGAATATACTTTTTTTTTAATTATCTATAAAAACTTAAAATTGAAGAAACTTTATGTAAAGGTTACTTGTTCAAATATAGACTTAAAAGGTGTCAAAATATCAATAGTTCTTGTGTTGTTAAAGATATACACATTAATATGTACCTGTTTTATTTAAGCTTTTAACTATGAGATCACTAACAAAGCATTTTAAAATTCTTTCTTGTTTAAAAACTAGAACAATAAAGTTTAACAAAGCTACTCTATATCAAGACTATCAGAATTCAACTAATAAAAAGCTCTGAAGAACGAATAAAAGCTTGTTTGTTTTAGGTTAAAATGTCATGCTCGAGGTTGGATTAAACGATTTCTGGGACGAGTTGTAAATCCACCCGCGTTCAAAGTCCACCAAGTCAAATTCGAGAATTGCTTACCGATCGAGGGTAAGGGTTAGGGGTAACAGTGATGGTGAAAAATAAATAAAAAATAATCAAAAAAATGCAAAAAATATATAAAATAAGTTAATATATGTAAAAAAATCGTGTGGATTTCGATAACGCCATAAAACACTCACAATAACTCAGACCAGTTTAATTTCTGTAATAAAAAAACTCAGTAAATATTTAAAGTTATAAAAAACTCAGTCAAGTGTATTTTTAGATTGTAAACGAGATTTTTTTGATTTAATATCGATATTGTGATTTTTTATAGCCAACTATGTTTTAGAAATTGTTTCAAAAATTAAATCTAAATTAAAAATATATATAATTAAGATTTTATAAGAATTAGGATGAATTAGGACAGTTTAAACTTCTTTTTCCTAGTTTTCAAATAAAACATTTAGACAATAACATCGTGTTTTTTAAACAAAATATTGGTATTAAACAATCTTTACTAGTTAATGGTATTATAATAATTACATTTTATAGTTTGTTCTCAAGAAAATACATAAAGCGTTAAATCCAGAACCGGATCTTGCCGGAATTAGCCGGATCTTATATATTGGATCCGGTAGATCACTAGTCAATGTTTTTATAAGCACCTTAGTGTACATAAGAATTAGTTTAAATCAACAAACAATTTTACCTTATGTCCTTTTATTATGTTTTAAATGTTTCTGCGTACACTTAAATATAACACATAGTGGAAATACCCATTATAAAAACTAGGTACAAATTTCATGCTAAACAAAACACCTTTGTTTTAATAAAAATCAAGTTTAATTTTGTACAAAATAGAAAACATCCGCATTTAGTTAAATTATTGAACATATAATTCATAATAACTTATTAAATTCCGATACTTTTAAGCTTATTTTTAGCTCACCAGTTGCTGTTGAAAGAAGAAAGTTATTATATTTAAGAAATGAAAATAAAACTTTGCAAAATAGCCAATCTGTCTTTTTCATATTCTTAATTTAAGCAGTAGCATTTTTTATAGGTTTTAACGTTTTTTGTTGACTTAATAGAAAAGCTTATCAATTACATCATTTTACCAAAAAAAAATAGTTTTGTTTGACGGGCCTCATTTGCATTTTAGGCTATTATAGGCCGCAGATTTTTCCTTCGTAGGCTGCAGTTTACCGAATCCTGCATTAAAAGTTTTAATACTTAACAAAAGCAAAATTTTTTACAAATTCTATTTTTAAATTCATGTTATAGGCTATAAACTACTTCAATTTTAATCTCATGAGCATACAGCATGACTATTGACTAATATGTTTTGCATTTAAACAAATTTAAAACAAGATTATTTTTAAGTTATTGAGACATATATACTTTAGTTTTTACTCACAGTAAAACGTTATTGACAATTATTTTTCTTGTCAGCGTGTTTTTTATTTGACAAACTACTTTGAAATTAAACTCTTTTTTTACTTTAAACTATTTAAAAAAAAAACTATAAAATTTCCTTTTAGTTTTAATCAAATCTACAAAATTTAAGTCATACAAGAATAAGTAATAACTTAAAATATCTAAAATTTTCTTTAATAAAACGTTTTATAAATTTCTAGAAACCTATAAAAAACCATAAAAATGAAGCTTTAATCACATTATCGTCTTTTACAATTTCAAAATTGTTTTAATAGAACTTTTATGATTTACAAAGAATAAAAATTGAGATTTATAGTTAGTAGTTCAAGATAATTCCAAATGAATTAAAGATTTTTATATAGAGTATGATTAATGGGTGTTCCTTCCTTGAAACCAATATAAAATAGGATGGGCAGGGTTGCTACTTTTTAAGTCAAAAAACCATCTTATATGACCTTAAACTATTTAAGTCATCTTCACGAGTAGTCCTTTAAAGTCTAAAACAAATTTTTAAATAAAAAAAAAACTTTTAACACAAGATTTTAAACGAAGGTAGCAATAGAATATTACAATATTGAAACTACATTTTAAAAATCTTATTTATAAAAACACTGAACTGAAATTTTCAAAATTTTTTGAAAGTATGCGGAGTTTTATATTTAAAACAATCAAACTGGCCTGAATTATTATTAGTTTTTTTATGTTTAAACTAGTATAATTTAGTCTAAAATATCCCGAATCATCCTTAAATTTTCCAAAAATATAACTAATCTTAATTATTAGAGTGTATGACAACCCTATCAACCATCAAAACAGCATAGGGCATCTTTAGTTTTTGTAAAAAAAAAATTAAAATCTGAAAAGTATAAAGCTAATTAACCCTAAATACCTAAAACTATCATTATTAATATACGATTATTTAGACCTGAAAAAAAAATAAATTCAAAAATCTAAGTCATGAAAGCATTTAGAGATTTGAAACAAATATCAAAATTACCCTAAGTTAAATAAAAAAAAAGTGCATCAGTCAGATAGTACTTTAAAGAAAAATTTTAAACAGCGTGAATAAAAGGCAAACCTGAGTAAAAATAAAACCTAGAAAAGGATATTAACAGAGTAGTCACTTTTTAAAGTAAAAATATTAGTCTAACTGTTTAAATTTAGCCAGAATTACATCAAATTAGCCTCAGTTCATCCTAACTTTTAGAAATAAAATGAAAAAATAATTTCAGAAGGAGACAAGTTCACGACTGGAAAATACACAGCTAATCAAAAATTAATCCCTTGAGATTTTTTTGTTTGAAACGAAAAAATTGAATAGAAAAAAAACTAAAATTGGCTTAAAATTTATTTCATAAACAGGTCTAATAAGCTGAAAACTGCAAAAAAACAACTTTAAAAAATTCAAACTAGTCAAAGTGTGGACAACCCTGTTTTAAAACAAGCCAGGGTTTCCTAAACTTGGCCAATTGGTCCCCTTTGAAGCCATTACAGAGATTTAGGGAGCCTTGAGCAGTAAAGGGGCCATGAGACCATAATTTGAAACTTCCACTAATTATTATAGAGTTGCTGATCGACAGCAAAAAAAATTAGGATAGATCACCATTGATACCAAAACTTAAACAGACTTTAGGTAAAATTGCAGTACTGAGTAAAAAACTTTAAATATGTTTCTTAAATTCACATAATATAAAAAAAACTTATGTTAACTATTAACTATTGCAGAGTTTCTTTTTCTTATAAGCTTTCTTTAATTATAAGTTATATTACTATCTATAATAAGCTAATCACAATTGTTATTAAGGTGTGTACAAGGTTGCCACTCTTAAGTGAAAAAATATTCCCTGAGTGACAGAAACTTCCCTGAGTTTTTTTTAAAACCTTAAAAAATTTTTTTATTAGTTAATTAGAATGTGAATTCTAAAAATATTAGAAAACTAGCCGCAAGGCTAAACAAATTCTAAATAAGCCCTTGTACATTATTAAAATTAACTTTTTTAAACAAAATATTGAAACTGAATCTAAATCTCATTCTAGATCAAGAATAAACTTTCCCTGAGTTTTTTTTTTTAAACCTTAAAACTTTCCCAAAATTTTTAGAAAACACCACAAACTCTCTGAATTAAAAAAAAATCAAAATTTCCTGAGTTTCCCTGAGTTCGCTGAGTGTGTGGCAACCTTGTGTATATTTTTTAATACTTTTGAAAATATTTATACGCTTTGTAAACTTTGCTTTTAATAATATATTTCTTATATCAAAAATTTGTGTAAATATCATATCTAAATTTATAATAAAAATAAAATATTTAGTTAGTGATACATAAAAGTAGTTTAAAACTTCAAAAAAACTGGCATGACAAACTTTGAAACAAACTTACTTAACTATCAATATGTTGCAGAACTACAGAAATAAATTTTATAAAGGTGAAAGTTTTATATTTTTGTTATGAACAATTTTCACAAAAACTTTTTTATTTTGTAGTTTACTTTCATTTTGCAGGGTCAAGTTTTATGTAACTTACATGAGATAAAAAAGTTATTATTTGTTTTTGATTAAAAAAACAAATGATGATTTTTTAGTTTTAAAATCATTTTAGATCTTTAAAATTTAATTGCTTAATGTTATTATTATGTTTAATCAAAAATAAAAGTATTTTTATTTTATCTATAAAGATTGTAGGTTACTTAAGTAATTACTTGTAAGATTATATTGTACAACCACTCCATATAGCATGATAAAATCCAAACTTAATATAAAACTAAATGGTACTTAAATATTTTACTGTACTACTTATAAAAACTAGGTATGAAAATTATTAGTTATAGTTTATATAAAGAACAGATACAAACGCTAACTAATATGCATAATTGAATAAAAACTTATAAACATAAATGAAATCTATAAGAAATACACTTTAACAAGTAATAAATTAAATTGAGAATAGTCTACTTAGAAATTAAGTCAAAAATTAGTTACATATAAATAAAATTAAAAAAGAGAGATTTACAATAAACAATACAAATAATAATTAAGTTTTACTCAAGAACTACATCTTGAAGGTTTTGATACAAATCTCTCTATGGCTTGTTCATATGGCTTTGTTCTCAATTTTGTTAAACCTTAAAACTGAAAAACTTGCTTTCTGATTGACTGACTATAATATTCAATATTAAACTAAATGGAACAACAAGTGAAAACTGGTATTCTATTACATCAACATTAAAACTTTTAAGTTTAAGTTAACACTTATAATTAAGAACTTTCTACTCAAAATTATAAACATTCTTAAGCAATGTATAAAGTAAAAAACTTAACAGAAATTATAATGAAAATTAGTTTCATTTTGTTTCTATACTTCTGTTATCTAGAAAATAAATTAACTTTAAGAAACTTTATTTAAAAGTTATTTGATCAAATAAAGACTTAAAAGTTTTCAAAATATCAACAATTCTTGTGTTGTTAAAGATTTTTACATTAATTTATACCTGTTTTAAATAAGTATTTTATATGGGATCAACATTAAAACATTGTTAAAATTTTTCTTGTTTAAAATTTAGAACAATAAAGTTAAACAGGCTACTCTGTGTCAGGACTATTAGAATTCAATAAATAAAAAACTCTGAAGACCGAATAAAAAGCTGTTTGTTTTTAGTTAAAACTTCATGCTTAAATTATTATGTTGCAATTTTCTTTTAGTATCATTGTAACTAATTTTTAGATCACATAACGTTCAAGCACATTTTAATTAAATATTGTTAAAATTATTCGTGTTACATAAATTTATTATGGTAATAAAACTTCCTCACAGCAAATTTTATACAACATAGCAATTCTATTTTTTAAATGTAAATAATTTCAAACTAAAAGCAACATCAACAAAATTATAAACCATCACAAAATGTTTCAAGAACTCCTTTTTGTAAATAGTTAAAAGCTTTAATCTAATAATGTGTATTTATTGAAACAAATTACTTTTTATGCTAGTTTAGTTTTTGTGAGAACTTTTAAAAAAATATTTTATATTTTAGTAGTTTTAGATAAACCCTGTAACAAAACTAAAAATTATGAATTTTCAACTAAAACAAATTGTGTTCATTTAAGTTTGTTTTGTACGACTAAGTTTAACAGGTAAAAGCATATTAACAGGTACAAATAAACAAATAACCATTTCGAGCATTCATTTATACAAATCACTAGTTTTTATTTTTTATTTCGCCAACCATCAACAAACTGAGATTTTTCTCGTCATTAATGATAAAAATAGAAATGATGATAAATTACAAATGAGTGATTTTATTAATTTTGTACGTATTTTTTGATATTTTTTTTGAGCACTTTATTTATACAAATGACTAGTTTTTATTCCGGCAATCATCAACAAAGCTGAGATTTTTCTCGTTATAAATTATAAAAAATTGAGATGATATTTTACAAATGTGAGATTTTTAAGTTTTGTACAAATTTTTTGATATTCTTTTTTTTTTAAGTGCAGTTTCAACTAAATAAAATATATATTTGTATAAATAATATATAGATATATATAAATATAAATTTGAAAATTTTTTTGTACTTTTATAATTTAAATGTCCTTAAAAATTGTTAGAAAATATTCAAAGCCAAAAAAGTCCTATGTATGAAATAAAAAACAATTGAATTTAGCCTTTTAAATTTTTTATATCAAAATTTTTTTCACATGACTTTTATTGTAGTTGCTAGCTTAAGTTTTTCTGAAGGTTTTTATTTTGCAAGTTTCAGATTAATTAGGTCTGTTTTTTAAAGTAATGTTAAGCTAGTTACATTTTCTAACTTTATAAACTTTTTTTCAAAGATATCTATTATTTTCTAGCTATTTAGTTCTTTTGTTTTAACAAAAAAAAATTAAGGGATTTTTATTTGAACAACTGTATAATTTTCAGTTTCTGAATTTGTTTTCTAGTTTTTTTTTAAAGTTAAGATAAACTCCGGCTAGATTTTTTTTTTACTTTAAGTATAAAGGTACCAATTCTGTTGATATCCAGTTCTAGGATTTAATATTAGTCACGTTTACCTTTCACTCATGCTAGTTTATTCTTAAGGTTGTCTCTTTTTTTTTGCAATAATTATGATTGTTTTGATGTTTTTTTCAAATCTCCAGTTGCTTTTATGATTCAGATTTTTAAGCTTGTTTTACATTTTTCGATCTTATAATAATAAATATTTTTTAGCATTGTTTAGTATATTAGCTATATAATTTTTCAGCTTTTGACTTTCTCTTTTTTTTCATGTTGGGTTGTTACAAACTCAGGATGACTTAGAGTTTTTTGAAAATCTATGGATGACTTAATATATTTCATACTAATTTGGACTAGTTTAAAATGAAAAAAACACTCACACTAACTCAGGCCAGTTTCATTTTTTTAATAAAAAAAATTAGCAAAATTTAAAAAGATTTTAAAACTTTATGTTCACTGTTTTTTTAGACTGTGAATGAGAATTTTTGGTTTAGATTCAATATTGTAATTTTTTTTTTAAATTTATCAAAATTAAACTTGCTTGACCTGCACTATTACGAGAAAATTAGAATAACGTGCGTTAAAGTGGAAACTAATTTACTAATTTAAAGAAACGAACTAACATGTTGGTTCTTTTCATTATTTTCTTTTTATAAATTGAAGTATACATACGTAGCCATTTTACTTTTGTAGTTATGCGTCAAACCCAAATAAAAACAACTATAAAAATGCAGCATCATAAGATTTATAAAGCAAAGCTTGTAATTACTCCGAAAAAAAGCAATTGAATTTTCAATCATTAATAAATTGTTGTTATAATACAATTTCTGTTTACTAGAATACGTTTGTTTACAAGTATACCAGCTAGTATTTTGTAAGTATGTTTGGTTTATTTGAATTAATTTAACTTTATTGTATTTTAAAATATTTTGTGTATTTATTGTAGTATTTTTCCAAACTTAATATGTTTTTGTTTAATAAATCGCCTACTATTTTTAAGGTTTTTAGTCTGTTATCAGTTGTATCTTACTTTTTTTTTACTTACATGCTAGTTTTAATCAAAGTTAAGCGCTGTATCTTTTTACACGTTTATCTTAATTCTTTCCAGATTTTAAAAACAACTGAAGATTTTGTTTGAGTAAAACATTTTTTATAACCAAATTTAGATATTTTTAAGTTGAAATAATTGGTTTGCAACATGTACTTATTTATTACAAACAATAAAAAATGCGACTTTAAAACACTCTAAAACACTTAAATTATTAACTCATGCAGACATCAATAAATAGTTTTACTATATATAGTAATTTTATTAATTTTATTTTCAACATTACTAAGTTTCGGCACTTAAAAGTCCTACATCGCGACTACTAAGAATTTTTATTTAAAGAAACTATCTGAGCTTACTTTGTTTTATAAACTTATAAATTCTGAGGCATGTTTAATAAGTATGTTTGTCTTAATGTAAATTGTAGACTGGTGTTATTTGCTTAAAGTTACTGAGTTTCAAATCAAAGTTTTAAAACATATTTTAGTATTTACTTAAAGTCAATTACAACTTACATTGAAGTAAATATGGCTATATATTGATAAGCAGGTTTTACGAAAGTTAATTTCTTGTAGGCATAAGTCGGTTTAGTTACAATAAAAATATTTGTTTTAGTTACAAAAAAATCTAGACTAAACTGTTTTGTTAGCATTTTTCTCAAACTTCAGTACTTTTAGCATCTACACATTTATTTAAGTATTATAAACTATTTCATTCTTACTTTAATGACATGAAACATTGTTTTCAAACGTAAGTTTTATTCTTAAAATTGTACAACGGTATACTTGTAAATTTTTTTTTAAAATCACTTACTATATTTTTACTTTACTAGTTTAACTCTTATATCAAGTTTTGCTTTAGATTAGTAAAATTTAAATTAAGGTTAATTACAAAAATATATTTAAAAATTTAAGTTTCTTTATTTAATTTCTATTTTGTGTTTTTAATAAATACTAAATAGTAAGCTTTTTCAGATGTTATACTTTCTCAATACTAAAAAAATACGTTTTTTACTAGCCTTTGTAACTTTATTATAATAAATTTTATGTAAAAACTTCTCTTTTAGATAGATTATAATTTATTCAATTTTAGATAAAAAAGTATTCATATTATAAATTTATTAGTCTTGTTACGCGACTTAAAACTCTCTGCCATTATCTGTTATCCGACTCTTACAAACAATAACTAATTATTAAATTATATATAGAATTACTTATTTGTTCTAAAAGTAGAAATACGTCAACAAAGTACTTTAATACACTTTAAATTCGATCGTCATACTTAAACTTAACTTTTGACTAGACAATTTAAAAAATTTCATTAAACTATTTTGTTTTTTTTGCTAAAGTTAATTAAAATTGATTTAATTGAGCGAAATAGAAAAAAAAATCAAAAATATTTTTTGAGAAATAAAAAGTAAAAATTGAATATATTTTTACAGTTTTTATTCTTATTCAATTATTTGCAAAGTATAAGCGAATATTTTCTTTTTTACCAGGTTGGGTAATCCAATTTTTACCATTTTAATACAAACTTACCGTGCAAATTAGTAAGTAAATTTTAATTTATATTGTTATTCGCCATTGATAACATCAAACCGTTACAAAATTCCTGAAGATAGTTAATTTACAGTCGCCTTTTACCACTTAAAAATTTTTATTTCTGAACTGCTAAGAAAGTATTCAATTTCGTAAAAATAAAAAGTAAAAATATGTTTGTGGAAACTTATCGTTAAATATATTAAAATTTAATAGATTTAACACTGAATTTAGGAGTTTATAAAACTTTAGCGTTTATTAACTTAAGTTAGCTTGATTAGAGTATTTTTAAATTTTTTGTATTTAACACTGATATACTATATATAAAATATAAACATTCTAATCAAAGCTAATGGTCACAAAAAAAAAGGGTTACACTAAATAAGACTATTAAGTTATAAAACTGAAGTTTTATAATTATAACTTATGCTTGAATATTTTGTTAGAATAGTTAAACAGTTATAACTCCTATATAAAAATTTTTCGAAAATGAAAAACATACTTACCTAATTTACTATTCATGATACTTTTAATGTAAAGTAATATTATGAAATATAAAAAACAGACATAAAAATCGAGTTTAAACATATTAAGTAAAAATAAAAATTGTTGGTTGATTAAAATTTTAAGGTTTGTCATTAACCTTGTAAGTAAATGAGTTGAACTTTTTCTCTTATGAGTAGAGTTTCTTAATTGAATAACTTTATTCCTTAAGCTAAACGAAAACTCTAAGGATAAGTTTTAAGTTAATTTTCTCAATTTGAAAAAAATATCTTTTTTCTCTACCTTTTTTTACCTTAATAATCCTTATGTAAATAAGCTAAATTTAGTAGTACACAGTAATAAAAGGAATATATTAATTGTTTAATTTCATATAGTAAATGATTAAATAAATTTGACAAATTTTTTGCTTTAACTTTTTTTTAAAGTTTATAAATTTCAATATACCAGCTCTATTTTTTCGTTGATTGTCTGAAAAATTGTTTATCTTTTAAACTGAATTTTCGTATAATATTTACATAACTTATTTTTAGTTGATAATTTTGAACCTATTATATTAACGCAATTGTTTTTATTGACGCATCTCTTACTTATATTTAGTAGTACAAGTTAATGAAGCTTATATATTTATTTAATGTTTTTTGTCCAAATTTTAAAAATGTTACTTAACTTTTTAATTCCGAAAACTTTCAATTTATCAAAATGATATATAAATGTTAAAAGATATAAATTTTAAAAACAAATAAAGGCCAAAGCCGAGTGAATTGTTAATACTTTTTTACAAGCGTTTATTAAAAAACAATCTAAATAAAAGTTCAACTTACACTATTTTATAAATATACACTATCCAAAATGGTTATAGGTCAAAAATTGAGAATTTAAACTTTATTTTTATCAACCTAAAATTTCAAACAAGTACTATAAACTTAGTCAAAACTTTCGTTAATTTATTGACAGTCATTAGTTACCAAAAGCAACATTTTATTTTTGTTGTATATGTTTTAACGCAGTTTAAGTCATAGGAACCCATGGTAACATTGTAAAACCCGGCTGTAGATAAAATTTGAATTTTAGAGTTTTTTTATTAATTGTATTTTAGACTAATAAAAGTAGATTTTAAATGTAAAATATTTTTAATTTAATTTTTTCTTTAGATTAAAGTTTCAAATAAAAAACTCGCTTCAAAAGAATAAATATTTTTGACATGATAAAAACCCTTTTAATTCTCTGATACAATAAGTTGTTTTAAGTTTTACTGAAACAAGTTTGTATTTCTTATTTCTATAAAAGCAGTTTTAGTTAGATTCTTATAATAATTTTTTTTATATTCTAATACCAAAGTTTCTACAATCAAAACTACATTAACTTTTGTCTTTTATTCGAGCATATTTTTCTCATTTGGCTTCATTCAATTCAAATGTTTAAATTTAGTGTTCTCCTAAAGTAAATTAAGAGAAAATCTCTAATGTAGATGAGAATTTATTACTCAAAACTGCTATTTAGTTGTTCAAATAGGTAATACAAAAAAAATATTTTGTAAATGTTAGTATCTAAATTGAATTTAAAATTGTTGCTACCTGAACTTTTTCTTTTAATAATATGAAAATCTTGAATTAAATTTTGTTTGTTCTTTTCAGCTTACTTAATATTAGAGTACAACTATTTTAAGTTTGTACACCAGGTCCTTAGACCAAACTTTTTGAGTGCATTTTTATCGTCTAATAAATAATAAGTTAAAATTTAAGACAACAATAATATACTTTAAGAAAATAATATAAAAAATTGCAAATTTTAAACGTAATGATAAATATCTAAAGTTAAATAAGCTCTAAGGCTTTTACTTAATTACAATTAACTACTTGTTAAAATAATTTTACCTAATGTCCTTAAATTTAACTAAGAAGCCTGTATATACAACGTAGGGGAATTGAGTTTGTTAATTCATTACAACCTTATTCAAATACCTGTAAAAAAAAATTAACAACTTATTAGGATTTTTTATGTATAACCTTACTTTACATTTAATTATAGAGTTGAAAAATAGCGAATTTTTGTTTTTCTAGTACTTTCTTATATACAATCATTAACTTAATTTTGAATGTTGAATACTTTTAGTTTTTGTTTCAAAATGCATTCAAAAGCGCCAATAAAAAATATCTAGTTTCAAAAATTTATCTTTAATTTTCAAGTAGCTATTTGTGGTAAATTTCACATTTATACAAAATAATTTTCAAAGTAAAGAGTTCTTTATCTAAGTATTTAGGATTTAAAGGTAATAATTTTTTGTTTAGTTAAGAAAAATATATGTTTTAATAATGTTATATTAAAACAACTCACTTGGATACTATTTGAGATGAGATGTATTGTTTTTTATGCAGTTGAGTTTTTAACATACTTTATTTTTTTACTGAAGTTTGTTAGTTTAACAGTTTATTTTTACAAAGTTATTGATTTTCGAAATTTTAAAAAATTAAAATTTAGTTTTTTATTATGTTAAAAAAATTGTTTAATCTCTAGAAACTTTTTTTAGAAAGTAGGGGTAAGTTTTTTTTTCAATACTAAAAATGTATTTTCTTAATAAAAAATAAGTATGTATATAAATATTAATTTAGTTGATAACTTGAGTTTTTAGTAAACTAGTTAGAGCCCTCCTATTCCTTTAGGCCTTTAATGCATATAACTTAGTTAAATAAAAAGCTTACTTATGTTATTTCAGGCTTGTTATATAAATTAAAAAAAAAAAAATTAAATCAGTTTTCTAGATTCAAAATTTGAAAACATAACAACTATTTTGTTCTTTAGTGTTGAGGTTTATTTTTGACTAAATTTATTAGCTTTACAATTAAGTTTATATAAAAGTGTAGACTTTTTCAATAATGCAACTATTTTAGATATTATTAATCATATTTGATTTATTTGTTAAAAATGTCTATAGGGCATACTATGCTCATTTTTTTTAAATAAGACAAGCTCTTTTTTTCTTGCAATTTTTAAAAGTCAACTTAATTGATTATTATTTATTATTATTTTTTGATTAATGACGAGTTTGTGTAAAATTTTTGAATTTATATTAGTGTATTCCGAATAGTCAAGAGTATATTTTCAAAGTAGAACTTTTGGATAAAAATAATACATCAAAAAATTAAAATAAAATGTTTTTTTTAAGGCTAAAGACTATACATAGATAACGAATACAAGTTAATTAAGCATTAAAACAATATTATTTAAACAGTTTAAACATATTTCATATTAATCAAAACTTCTCAGTCTACTGAAATTATTTTGTTTTTTATATAAACTCAGAATAGTTTTCAAGGTTTTAATATTTACT
This sequence comes from Thalia democratica, assembly GCF_965202585.1. Classification (NCBI taxonomy): domain Eukaryota; kingdom Metazoa; phylum Chordata; class Thaliacea; order Salpida; family Salpidae; genus Thalia; species Thalia democratica. The sequence continues at coordinate 46,644 of NW_028139588.1, forward strand.
TTAATGTATTGCAAATATTTTTACTGTTCAGCATTGACTTATATGTGTTTATTGAAACTTTTTTTGTGTTGTATATTGGTTTAACACATTTAATAAACCTGTGAGTTAGATTTACATGTGAAAAATAGTAAATGCTAAAGAAATTTGTGGTTTAAACAAATTCATGCTACTAAGGATAGTTTTATTTTGTAACTGTTTTTTTTAGGCTAGTTTTTACTTTAAATAAAAAAATATATTTGGTTTTTATTTATAGTTCAGGCTAGTTTAAGTAAAATTTTTATCTTACACAGCTTTTAAATTCTAATATTTAGTATTTTAAATTTGTGAAATTTAGTTTGTTTTTTAATTTTCATTGTCAATATCTTTTCCAGCTTAACTGGTAGGAAAATTTTTACTTATAATTCATATTATAATTATAAAATTCATACTTTGGCTTAAGTTTTTAGAAATAAGTTACAAACTTATTTGACTTAAATTCTTATTATCATTACAGTATCAATAAAGTAATATACTTTAATTCAAATCAGATTTAATAATTTAAATTTGTTTACAAATAATTTTGTTTCGTTTATAAAATTTGTAGTTGTCAACAATCACGTAGTTTATTTTTCGAATTAAAAATTTGAAAACAAAAAAGTTTATAGAAGTTTCTTACAAATTTTAATTGCTAAATAATAGAACTGAAATAAAACTAATTTTTTCACGAGCCTTTGTTTATTAGTTTCGTGCTTAAGCCCATAGGAAACCTATTTTGGTTTTTTGGTCCTGGTAAAATATTACAAAAATAGATCTATTTTTTAATATTTTTTTAAATATTCTTTAGAAAGTTAACTTTAATTCTTTGATGTCTAAGTTTTATAATAAGCTTAAAATATTTTCAGATGCTGTGTATTTTTTTTCAGTTATGTTATTTAACTATTTTTTTACTATTCTGTCATTAAAAATGTTTTTGAGGAAATCTAAATTTACTGAGTGTTATAGTATTTCTTGTTAAGAACTTTAAATGTCTTTTATAATTGTATGTTGCAAAAATATAAAAACCTTTTATAGGGTCTAGAATTGTTCTTAGTTAAAACATTTTATAAAAAAAAATTATTTAAAAAAATTTTAAGTTTATTAAAAAAGACAAAGACACTATACAACTAATTCAATTCACTAAAGTATTTTTTTAATATATAGAAAACTTTACGAGGTGAGAAAAAGCCAAAATAGCCAACGCTATTTTTCAGCTTTAGAATTAGCACCAACCTGATAAACACAGACTCAAAAGAATCATTATTTGTTATTTTAGTTCTATTGCTTGGCTACTAAATTCTGTAAAATCATATTATATAACAAAGAAAACAAAGAAACTATTGTTTTGTAAAGTTTTTCGTCAAAAAAGTTTTCTTAATACTTACGAATGATTGTCGTCTAATAGGAGTCTTTAGTCAATAAAATTTTTAAACTTGCTTTGGCTCGCCAAGAACAATACTTTTCTACCTCTATTTTACAACGATAAACAGAAAATTTATACTTGTAAATATATTTTTAATTAAATAACAAGATATAGTATCATTTAGGAAATAATTAATGTACTCAGACTAACTAGGGTTTTTTTTTTCAGAATATCAGTCCAGTTTTAATTTTTTTATTGTTTCAAATTCAATCGTTTTTATTAATTTAACATCTGTATACTTGAAAAAGTTATTTTGTTTTTTTTTGTACATTTAGTGTTAAAAAAGAAGTTTTAAACTTAATAAATATTATGAAAGTTTTTAGACACTCATAGTAACTTTTTGACTCGAAAAGTGTCAACCCTGAATTGCGGATGTTCAGTTAATTACTAATAAAATATATAGCAACATAGTTATAAACATTTTTATGTTTTCTTTCATAAAAACCACAATTTTCTTTTTTCATTGTAGCACTTTACTAGGTAAACTTTGAAAAAACTTAACCTAACAACAATATTCAATGTTGTATTTAGTAAAAGCCTTTTTTAAATTTTATTGTTTATAACAACAAGTATGTTTTATATACAGTGGTATTTCTCCTTAGTTATAACTGAGGAACTTGTTAAACAACTCAAACATAGTATTAAACATAACTAATGACAAGGCATACCTACGTATGTAGTGTATAAACAGTTTAATGTTTTCAAATTGCAGAAATTGTTTTGCAACAAACAATTTTTACGGACGATTGATTTACGACACTTGCTATGAGGATAAGAGATTGAAGATAAAATAATATCATACCAAGTAACTAAACAGAAAATAACGATTACAGTATCTACAACTGTTTTTTAATAAACTTAATAGTTTTCATGTAGAGTCTACGTTGTAGACGCTTAACATATAATATAAAACAAGGTAAATGTAGTTTTTAGCCTAGTAATAGTAATCAATTGATATTATGATTAATTTTTCCGATTCTTTATGATATCACTTCTTTTGAACTGACTAATTAAAAAATACCTAAATGTGTCACTGTTTATTAAATAAACTTTGTGTAATTTTTAGTTGCAAGTCACTATTATCTAACTGTTTCTGTGATTCCAGATTAACTTTTCTATACAATAAAAATAAAACATGAGTAAGCGAAGCGTGGAAAACAGCGCATTGAGTGCTGTAAATAAGAGGCCGAAAAGGAGCTGCGTAGTTGAAGCGGAAAAAAAAAATAGAGAAAACAAAGGAACTTACAGAGGACTATACTTACATGTTTTATGACATTGTGGTCTTTTACTGCTGTTTTTTGTTCGGTCTTGTAGCTGATGTTCGTGATGATCCTACTGATCTTTCATTTCAACGCAAGTACGATGAAATCGTGTCTGAATTTTATTTATTTTGCGCACGTTGGAAAAGTGTGATTGAATTGGAATTGATTTACTTTTTCATTCCGGGACAACCAGGTTTGAAGACTAGCTTTGTTTATTTCAATTACGATAATCCACAAATGTTTGTCGAACAGCAAACTTGGAAAAATTAAATGATGAAATAGATGCATTTGGTCAAACAGACGAAATTGGAAATATACAACCTGTAGATGGAGTTTGTCAACCGAAAACAGTTGACCCAATGTTTGGTCTCGACGAAAATTTCCGAGAAGACGTCGAAGAAAACAAAATACAAGAACGACTAAGTGCTCACAATAGAAATTTTGTGGATTCTGCGCACGTTAGAAATTTCCCAACTGTCAAGTTTAATAAAAAAGAAACACAAAAAGATCGTAGCATCTGTCTGGGAGATTTCAAAGTAAAAAGTAAAGTGTTTAAACTGCAGTGCGGACAACTTTACCATCGCAAATGCTTGGATAAGTGGTTGGAAAAATCTATCAGGTGTCCATTTTGTATGAAAATCATTTCTTAGATGCTTGACCTAATTCTAGTGAGTTTCAGCATCAGCAGTTTCGAAAAGATAGTTAACTTAACATCATCTAACACAAATTTAATTGTTTATTTTACATTACTTTTTGAAGCTTAAAGCTTGAACTTTTTTTTTTATGTTCTACAGTTGTTTTAAGATGGTACTTTGATAGAAATCTTAATAAAGTTCTACATATATTTAACTGAAATATTTTTTTTTTAATTCTCCATTCCAATAGATAGTTTTTTTTTCGAAACAAATAAACTAAACTAGAATATTACACTGTTTTCTTAAGTTCAATTATTTAATATTAATGATCAAAAGTTTTACTAGATGGTGGATAAATAAGTTTTGTTCTAAATGTATGTCTGAGTTTAAAAAAAAAGTTAGTTTTTGTAATATACAGAATCTCAGCTAAGAATATAAGTAAAAATTTACTTTTACAAACACCTTTAATATTGGTAATTTCAATCAAAACACAAATTAATTATTTGAATATCACTCATTTTAAAAGTAAAAACCTAGTTTTATTTTCGTTACATTTTGAAAACAAAATGCAATCAATAGACGTCACTACTTGATCACAACTACTCACTACAAGCTTAAAATTAGAAATAAAAAGATTTTTTAACAGTAAGTTTAAGATGAGGAAACCAAATAAATATTGCAAATTTTAAAACTCTGAAAACGCGGTACGGTTGTACATAATTAGAAACATTTGACTAACATATAAAGTAGCAATAGAAATTTCTAAAAAAAAAAAGAAACTAACATAAATAGTTTTAGACATAAAAATTTAATACACCACAAACCTTTTATAAAGAGTGTGTCCATAGAGTTAGACTGCGTGTTAATTCACTTAATACTAGACAAGGTTTAAGTTTTATTTCACAAACTAGTATAATTAAGCAACGAAAACATCAGTATTATTTAGATTATTACATTATATATCTATATATCTATTAACAAGGAATCTAAATAAAGTTTTTTATTAATATTATTTTTACAAACGTTGTAATAAATTATTAAAAATGAAATCTCAGTCCGATTTAATAAATATTTGATTAGTTTTTGCATTGTTGATTCAATATATGTGATTTAATTTATATTTTCTTTTAAATATTAACTAGCTATGACTAAAACACAAACTATACTGAAATTTAAAGTACGACTGCATTGACAATTTAAATTGTATCTGTTCATTGAATTTTATTCATTGGAATTTATACTAAATATTTGCTCCATGTTAAAAAATTATCATGGGTAATTAACTTAATTTTTTAAACTATTAAACTCTTGAATACTGATATTAAAAATTAAATAAGTATTTAGAGATATACAGGGTTTTTTACTATTTAGCTAATACAAAAATGTTTTTTATTTAAACATTAACCAAGTTTCTAAGTCAATAAGAGTAGTGTAAAGCAAAGAAACAAATTAAATGAAGTTTTTAAGACAACAGTGCCGCCTACAGACTTTAAAAGAGTGAGTAAAACAGCAATAAACCATAATCTATGTTACCTAATAAAAATATAAAGTGAATAGTTTATCGAGTTAATGTCATTATACAAACAAGTTAGTTTTGTTAAAGTCATTTTACTAGTTTTTACTCTAGAGTTATAAATATAAATTTTAATCGAGTTGTACGACTTGCAAATAATCTAAGTAAACAATAACAATGACAAAAACACTGTGTTTTAAACATTAACATGTAAAAAGATGTTTGTGATAATTTACCGTAATAAAATCTTTTATAATTTTAACTTCTAGATTGTAAGAATTTTTGTCATTTAAATGGTTTACAGCGGTCGATAAAACAGCTATGTTGTAATCGAACTGTACAACTTATTGAATTGAAAAAATAAGTAGTATTATATGTAATAGGCTGTTATATAATTAAAAAACCATTTAAGACAATATTTAAATCAAATACAATTGAAATTATACAATTTAAATTCAAATGAAATTCAAAATATTGTGTGAAATTTTTAAGAAAGAATTACGTTGAGAACTTTTAAAACAGTGCATGATTAAAATGGTAATTTCAAAATAAATTTTGTTTAGAATAAATATTTCAAAATTAAAGATATCTAGTGATGTGGAAAAAATATTTTTGAATTCTGAAGTTTTGAAAATCTAACGAAACTATAAATATTTTGAACCTGCAAGCTTGTATTACTCAAGTAACTTATAACTTAACAAAACAGTTTTATTAACGTGATTCATCAAACTAAATTAGTATAAAATTTTTCTGAAAAAAATGTCCCAAACTATATGGTCATTAAGTTTTTATAATAGTTTAAATGATTAAGCATTCCTTAAGAAGTGGAAAAACAAACTATTTAGATTTTAGTCAAAAAAGCTTACAGTTATGGTTTTTTTTTTATTACTAAAATGAAAAACAACTTTTACGTTTTTTTTTAGAAAAGTAATATCTAAATATAATGTGTCTATTCATCCAATTTCTAAGAAACCAAATTTCCAAATGTTTTGAAAATTATAATTAAACTATAAAAAAATGATTAAACTATGCATGGTTTGTACTTAATGCTAATGTAACCTAAATATCTTAATAAAATAACATCCTTTCAATACAAACTTTCGCAAACCACTTTTTAATATAAACTAAATTTGCTACTCCATTTATTTTAATTTTAACCTTACGATTTTTTTTCAAATCATGCAATTTACATTAATGTATGTTTGACTTATTTTATTATAACAATTTAAATTATTTATTTTAATCAGTTGTGTTGCACGACTTAAAACTTAGTCTCAACCTTGCCGGTTAATAATCGTATTTTCAAAAAATTATATAGAACGGCTGTAAATTAAAGTTTTGGGGTAATTGAATGACGTCAAGAATTGAATTTTGTAGCATTTAATATTTAATAATTTTATAAATAGTAATATATATAACACTTTAGTAGACTTAAAATTATTGTTACGATTCTACTATAAACTGAGTAATTCGAACTACTTTCATTACCTTTACATACTTTTTCAATAATAAAAAGTTAACTTAATTTTTTTTAAACTAATAACAAATTTATATTGGTATACTTTGTTTGTGGAAACATTTACAAAAAAAATTAGAACTAATTCAAATCAAAATCTTAGTAAACTTTTTAAAGTTAATAATCGTACTTAAATTAATAACACATGTTCGTAACAAAAGTCTTATCACGACTATAGAATCTTTTTAAATTTTTTTTTTCTGGTAAAGTTTATTTGTAGTTTGTGGCAAATATTAAGATTTTTGTTAGTGTTTAAATTTTTCTTAATATTCAATGTAGTGTGAAGTAACTAATTTTCAATAAATAAATTAGAAATTATCGACCTAAATTAAAATGATTTTTAGAGAACTTACATAAACATAAAGAGTTCAATTTTTGTGTTATATATTTATTCTTAATATAAAATTTGTAAAAAGGTTAGACTTATAGCATTTTTATTTTAAAAAACTAAGATACTTAGCAGCTAGTTTTGTACGACTAACAAAGTACAATAATGTTGCCATATGTTAACAATAAATGTTATTAGAATACAAAGTAAAGCTATAAGTTGATGTTTGCTCCTGAATTTGATGGCATCAATAAGTTGTTAGAAATATTCGAGAAGTTTTTGATATTAAAGTAATATCTTTAACTAGTTAGTAAATAACCAAGTATACATTGTATGTGAAAACATAGCCGTCAACCATCTTCAATAATCAAATAATCAAGTTTATTTCATTATATACTCTTATCATTTAACTGTATTTATACAATTCTTTAAACTTACTTTAAGTTTTAGCAAAAAAGTATGTGTCTTAAATATTTTGTCGACTTGATTTTAAAAATTACTTTGATTTTTAATTTTAAGTACATATGTTTAATAATTTAACACATATTCTTAATTTAAAAAAATATTTTGAAATTTGATATAAAAATACTAACTTAAAAACTAAATTCACGTTTATTCATTATGTTTAAAATTTTTTCTATTTTAATTTATGGTATTAGTTTGTATAAAGAATGTTTTAAGTATATTTTTAAAAGGATATTTGCATCTAACTGTGAATTAAAATTTTCAGTATATTTCTTAAATAGTTAAATTTTGAAAAAAATATCTTAATGCTTTGAAAAAAAAATACTGAAGCTATCTTGAACAGTTCAGTTACAACTTGTTATTTGTACTGTATCTAACAAAAGCTATTTTAAGACATAATTTAGACTTGATACTTAATACCGTTTTAGTTGAACCAAAAACCTAAAATTATTTCTTATTTGATTTATAGAACTAATTTGAAAATATTAAATAACAACAATAAATTTAAAACTCTTAAAAATAAATTAGAGCAGTTGCTGTAAACTTTTAACATACTAAAATTTTGAAAAAATTTAAATATTTTATTGTTTATAATTTGTACTTTACTTAAAAATAATAATATGTACTGTAAAGTTTGAAAATAATAATTTAAGTGAAGTTTTCTTGATTAAAAAGAAAGAAAGCACTTTGAATTATATTTCACTTCAAAGTCTTTATAATACTAAATGACTATAAAACAATGAGTAACTCGTTAACCGTCTTAAACTATTTTTTTATTTCTATAAATAATGCACACGACAAAAAGTATTATTGAAATTAAAATAAAGTTTTTTGAAATTTAAGCTCGTGAGCTTTTTTTAGTCTTTATTGTGTTATGTTAAAAGAATGCTACAAAAGTAATTTATTTTTAAGTTGTTTTTATTTTGCCTTAAATTTTCACACAAGTGTTAGTTTTATAACAGTGCATAAAACCAAAAAATATTTTAATTTATTTATACAATCTATCACATTTCATTTGAAACCGTTAAAAATATCGGCATTTTCCACTTGTACGTGTTATTTCGATATGTTTGAATACAGTACTAAATTTAGATTGTTTTGCATAGCTCTCTTTATTAACTCATAGAAAATTTCAAAACAATTAAAATAAATAAAAATGAAACCAATTAACAACTACTTAATCTATTTTGCAAAAGATAACTTTTACTTAACAAATTGTTATATTTTACTGAAAAACCTAGTTTTTACCAATGATTTATAATGTTGTGCTGTTTTAAAATAAGCTAATAACTAGTTTAAAAGTTTTATATCAAGTATACACTATACGTAAGTTAAGTTATTTAAAAATTCAACAACTACTGTTATATATATAACATTTTATTAATTTTTGAATTAAAACTGTGACTACAACTATCACATCACAGTTGTCTACAACTATCACATCACAGTTATCTACAACTATCACATCACAGTTGTCTACAACTGTCACATCAAAGTTGTCTACAACTGTCACATCACAGTTGTCTATAACTGTCACATCACAGTTGTCTACAATTATCACATCACACTTGTCTACAACTATCACATCACAGTTGTCTACAACTGTCACATCACACTTGTCTACAAAATCATAGTTGTCTACAACTATCACATCACACTTGTCTACAATTGTCACATCACAGTTATCTAAAAGTGTCACATCATCCTTGTCTACAACATTACATTTGTTTACAACTATAACATCACATTTGTCTACAACTGTCACATCACAGTTGTCTACAACTATCACATTACAGTTGTCTTCAACTATCACATCACACTTGTCTACAACTATCACATCACACTTGTCTACAACTGTCACATCACAGTTTTCTACAACTGTTACATCACAGTTGTCTACAACTAACACATCACACTTGTCTACAACTTTCACATCACACTTGTCTACAACTATCACAATCATTTAAAACAGGGGTCGGCAGGCAGTTGGTGCTCGCGGGTTAAATTTAAAGTTTTCAAAATCTACGCGGGCCACAGTTTTAGTTTTAGTGATATTTTTGTAATGTTTTGGCTTTAGTTTTAGTCACAAAAGAGATATCTTTACTTTAATTCACTTAATTACTTTAAATGAATTTTACTTACATATAGAAAGCCTATTTAATACATAAATATTTATTATAATAGAATTTACATTGTTAAATATATTTAAGTCTTAATAAAATGTGTACTTTCTTAAAAACCTTTTAAGATAAACTTAATATAATACTTTTATTTTACTTACAATCTAACTCTCTATAAAAACCGAGCTTGAAAAACATTTATGGGTCACTTTTATAAATTGTTTAGTTTTTGATTTACAAAATAGTTTTTGTGTCTTAAATAGTTTGTACTTTTTAGAAAATTTGGTAATTAGTTATTTTAATAAAATTATTACCTATTAATACTGTCTGTAGATATGCTAAATCATATTTTTTAGCATAATTAATGCTGTAATATTATAATAAAACTTAGTAATTAATTATTCTTTTACACGGTTGTCACTTTAAAAGCAAAAACGTCTGAATTATATTTAAAGTTTACTAAAGTTAAAATAGCCAAAAACTTTCTGTTAATCAAGCTTAAATACATAACTAAAACATCATTATTATAAAAAAGCACAACATGTAAATAGACAAAAATTACTATTAGTAAACTACACTACATTCTTAAAAACTATTCTGAGAATTCGAAGTTTTGTTTTAAGTGTTTGAAATAAAATTTTCAGATACACTGGAGTTTTATAAAAATCTATTAAACAGCTTTAAGCTAGTCTGAATTAAAATAAAATAAAACTAGCCTGTTTGTTTGGCTACCTTATTGAAAATAAAGTTCACAAAATAAAGAAATACCGAAGTTTATAAACAGTGAATTAGTTGTATAACTAAAAAAATATTGTATTTCAGCTCGAATGGACAATTAAGTTTTTAAAAAATTAAAACAAATTTATAAAATTTTATTAATCAATTTTTTATTGAGCTTTATAGCAATTCTTTATCTGCAATAAAAATATTGCATTTAAAAAGAGCAAATGTGAATTATAAGACGAGCTGTGAGAACTATAATACGTTAATTTGTTATTATTGCGAAAAACGAAAAAAAAAACAAATCGCTTAAGTCAGTTTCAACAACACACATAATATTTTCAGTAGCTACAGACTGATGAGAAAAAACTTTTTCTTTTTTTTCTTGATGAGAAAAAATACCGTTGATAGTTGAAAGCTTATTTAAATAGTTTATGTTTGCGTTTGTAAAATATTTTTGTTTTTTTTCTTCAAAATCAACAAGAAGTCGTGTTTAGAAAATGTCTGAAAATTATAAAGCCGCATAAACGAAATTAAGACTTAAATCAATCTGTTAAGATGCGAGAACTGATACAACAGATATTGCTAATTTTAGAACTTTTATTACATGTGGTTTTACGAAGTTTGACAATTTAGATGAATTTCTAGGTTTAGTTCCAATACAAAGCACAAAGTTCCGATTGGTAAAGACATTTTAAAAGCAAAGGTGCAATGCACCAATATAAAGATTTTAAAAGTACAACTTTTTGCTTTTATTTAAATATATAATTAATTTAAAGGTAAAAAAAAAAACTGTCTTATCAAAATAAAAAAAATTAAAAGATACTGTTAAGATACTTTAAATGTGTTTTTTTAATAAAAAATATTTATATGGTAGATTTTTTGTGTCAAATCGAAATTTCATTACTTTACATGTAAAAATTGTTTAAAATTCCGGGTTTTTTCAGATTTTTAAGTACAAATTGTCAAATTCAAAGCTTTTCCGGGATTTTTTAACAACACTTACTGTTCACACTTATATGTATACAATTAATATAAAAAAAAATTCAAATTATATCAGCTGTAAGAATAAAAATTTGAAATATATTCTAATTCAAACCAACACTGTGCATTGAACAAACATACATCATAAATTTAATTAACCACTTTTTAAAGCAAAAAAGTCAGTCCGAGTGAAAAAAACTAGCCTGATATTTAGCATACAAAAAGCAACTCATGCCAAAAATTGAATATTACTAAATTGGCCTGAGATTTAAAGTCTTCAAATAGTCATAGTCTGATTGTGTGGCAATTTTTATTTGTTTATTTGATCCAACTTGTACTATTTTAATTAAAAATTACAAACTTAATTAATTACCATTTCTCAATCTAGTTTGTATTAAATAGGTAGCTCCAAAAAACAGCAACTGTTTATATTAGTATGCAACGCATAAAAATTAACTTATTTTGCCAAAAAACAAGGTTTGAAAAATCAAAAAGTATACTTACCAAAATCTTTTTTAATTTATGTCATATATATTGTTTTAATTGTTTCTTGACACACTTAGATATTATATGTAGAAACCATTATGTTAGAAAGTTATGCATAAACTAAATTTTATGTTGTTAAGTATTAAATAAAAAGTTGTTTAAAATATGAGCATCTTTGTTCATTGGTGTGCATAGGAATTAATTTAAAAAATCAAAGAAAACTTTTAAAAAATCAAAAGTGTTGAAACAAAAATAAAATTAACCTTATTTCTCCTTATTATAAATATTATGATATTTTAAATGTTTTTGTGTAAACTATAATATAACATTTAGAAATAAAACATCTGTAATAGAAACTTAGGTAAAAAAAACGTGTAAAAAAAAATAAACTAAAGAAATGACATTTTAGTTAATTACCGGCATTACTTTTGTACAAACGAAATACATTTGCATTTAGTTTTTACCAAACAGGTATCATATAACTATTTTACTAATTCAAAGCACTTTTTACAATCTTTTTTAGAAAATAATTTGCTGTTGCAAAAAGAAAGTTGTTATTAAATTGAAAAAAAAAACCTGGTAGAATACAAACTTGTCTTTTTCACATTTTTAAGCTGAATCAGTAAAGTCTTTAAATTGTTTTAAAATGTTATACAGGAACTCAAAACAAAATAACTCAAAACATATTTTTTCTCAGCGGGCCACATTTACATGCTCGCGGGCCGCAAAAATTTCTTTCGCGGGCCGCATTCAATTCAAAAAAATAACATGCTCGCGGGCTGCAGATTCACCCTTTGCGGGCCGCATTTGGCCCGCGGGCCGCAGTTTGCTTACCCCTGTTCTAAAATGACGTAATAACCTAATAATGTAATAAGTTTTGCTATAAAAACTATAAAAAAAGTTTCTTAAATAAGTTAGATTTAAATTGTACGTTTCTTTTTTATATTTTTAAAATAGAACTACATAAAATTACTACGTATCAATTTTTTGATTTTAGTGTCTAAAAAAAATTAGTTTTGATTTTACAAAAAAAAATTTTAAGCTAAAAAACTATCTTATTAAATACACGAGAGAATATTTAGGTATTTTAGTTATTTTAATTTTTAAGAGATACACATTTTAAATTTATAGTTTATTGGACGCTGTTTCGACTTTTTATTAGTTGTTGTCAAAAAAAAAAAACTGTGCAAATTAATTAGTGTTAAACTACTAAATATATAAGAAAAATTAAGTAATAAGATATATAAAACTCTTTATTTATACTTTAT
>NW_028139589.1:0-59233 GCF_965202585.1 Thalia democratica
TACCACAGTTAAAGAGTTATCATAAGCCGACAAATGTACAAAATAATAAGTACTTACTTTTTTTAATTTATTTCACATGTTTATTGCTTAAAAGGTTACTAAGTGGTGTTGAATTTTTTTAAGTATCTACTTGAAAAGTAAACTATAAATCTGTATCATAAAAAGTGTCTAGTAGAAAGTTTAGTTTTTAAGTAGCTCAAATAATTGTACTGTTATTGTTGTAAGTGAATTAAAACTTAACTACCGAAATTAGATGACAAACATTGAAATATTTAATGTTTTTACAGAATAAAAACACTTCTAAGAGTAGTTAATTTACAGCGTTTTCTATTAGGTCTTTAAAGTGTTTAATCACTTTGATATGTTACAGATTAATTTCAGCATATTATCAGCAGTTTTCATGTTCTTTTGTGGAGTTGCAGCTCTCACAACATATGTCTTTAGATAATAAAGTTTTTTTTCAGTTTTTGCTAATTAAATTTAAACATTCTATTTGTTTTCTATTTATCAGCACTTTTACAATCGTTTTATATTTACAATAAACAGATTCCATTCGTTAAATTCCAATCGTTAAAATATAAATTTAATAACTATCTTAACCTTTGTTGAATATTTATTGAATAATAACTCGAACTATTTTTTTTGACGTATAACAATCTTTTTTATTTTGAATATCCGTATATAAAATTGTAAGAAAATTATTAAAAAAAAAGTATTATTACACAAACTATCGACATATCACAAAGATATCTTTAAAATTTTTAAACATATAAACTAGAAAACTTTTTTTTGACAACGCTTAAGTATCAATGGAAAATTACTGTTAAAAAATTGTTGATCAGAAAATATATATGTTACAATCGAAAAATTTCTTTGTTTAAATTTGAGAATATTAAAGAAAAAAAGTCTCTCATAATACTTTTTTTTTATGTTTATTTATATCAGTGCTAGAATATCACCACAGCTTTTTTTTTTGATAATATGAGTTTTTAGAATATTTTTATTTTAGACAGCTTTGGTTTTTATCAAAAACAAGTCATTATAGTTTTTTTTATCTGCTCAGTGTTTTCTAATTATTTAAGAGCATACTGTATAGGTTTAATGTAAAGTTACTTTGTAGTTTTATGGTAATTTAAATATTAGTATTATAGTGTAAATATAGTTTTCTTTTGAGCTACTATCACCAAATAATTAGTTCCGAAAAAAAATCGAAAACTAAAACATTACAGTTGTTCTTCATTTAATATAAGAGTGTAAAAGCATTTACTAAGCTTTCATTATGCTTTGTTGGACAGGTTTTATCATTCTTGTAATTATTTCGTGAATTAATTCAAACAAAAAAATATTCATTTATGATAAAATATTTTTAAATATTTTTGATTATTATTTTTAAACTTCAAAGCAAAAAAACCTTTTATAAAACTAAGTTAACTAAATAAAAAAAAAGGTTGAGAACAGTTTTTTTTTGTTATAAAATATGTAGTGCAAATAATAACTTACTAAGTTTGGAAGGTTAAATTCTAAATATAACATTAAAATATATATAAAAAGTTCTTGTTTTCTTTTTAAATATAGTAGAAAACTTTTAAAAATTTTTGTCAGTGTTTAAACACCAACATGTTGTTTATTTTACTTCTTTTTGTAAAAAATAATAATTTTATTTCATAAACAATTTGTAAATTTTTACTTTTATGTGTTACAGAGTTTAATGAAAAGTAATTTAAATCTAAATTAAAAAAATAGTTTTTCCAAGCATTTTTTAAATACTTTATATGCTTTTATGCTTTAATCAATTATATATAAATGAAATACAATTTATTGCAAGGTATTAATAAAAGCCTTAAAATAAAATATATAATTTTATCAAAAAAAAATATCGTAGAATTTCTTCATTTTGTTTAGTTTTATACAACTAACTGTTTGTAAAAATTTACAAATATCTTTGCTTTTAAATTTAAGAGGCTTATAAAGTAGAGTTAGATTTTTTTGAATTTATTAAATCTTAACTTTTATCAAACATAGCATTAGCTTTTATATTTAGTCATGATAAGTAAAATGAAAAAATGCATCAAAAAGCTACAAATGTATTTCTTTATTTGTTAGTAATTAATTTTTTTCGTATTAGAATTTAAAGTGATTGAATTATTTTATTTTATTTATACTCAAAACAAAATTTGTACTTTAAACTAATTTGTTTTGTTTCATGACACTAATTTGTAGTGTCATAAACAGCAGTTAGGTAAAAACAACATTTAAAACTTTAAACGGTTTATTTGCTTTGTTTGTAAAATTATTAAAAAGTAAAAAACAAGTACCAAAGCTGGATTAAATGTTTTTAGAAATACTGGTATATTTTGTTTTGTTACATCGCTGTTTCGATAAATGTGTGTAAAGCAAAAATAAACTAAAGTATTTATTTAGTTTTACATTAGAAATATTTAAAACTTTTATATAAATAACATTACTGAAAGCTATGTTTAAAAATTCAAACTTTTTGTTAATTATAACTATTCATGTAAAAATTGATCAATTTACATTCGTAGAGTTTTGAAAGCTAGGTTTTAGTAATACAAATGATAAACAAAAACTTAAACATTTTAAGTTCACATATACGTTTAAAAACATCTATTTTTTAAAGTTTATAATTTATTTGATTTTTTAAACAGTTTTTCAAGTAATTGAACTTGTATATATATATATATGTTGCAGCAATATAATTAGATATATATATATACAACTATTTTATTGCAACTATATTATTAAAGAAAGTTATTAAACCTTTTCAAAATTAAGCGGAAAACTTTAAAGCGTTTCAAAATTAAGCGGAAAGCTATAAAACTTTTACAGAACAAATGGAAAGTTTTTAAAACCTTTACAGAACAAATGGAAAGTTTTTAAAACTTTTACAGAACCAATGGAAAGTTTTTAAGTTTTTTTCAATTATTTCAACTCGTAATCAAGCATAAAATATTTGTTTGCTATATTTTGTAGGTCATGTATCGTTTTTATAGTTTAAAAAAGCTTTGTTTTAGTTTTATGTAAAATTTATTTGTTTGAAATTTTACATGGGTTAATTTGATTTTTTTAATTTTATTAACAAAAAAATGTTTTTACTCGCTTTAAGTAAATCAAATCAGATCATCAGTTGAGTAAAATTTGTAAAAAACTTTTACATAAACATGCGAAACGACATAAGGCTATACTTGAAATAAAATTTGAATTTATATTTAAAAAGATAAAATAAAAATAAAACTTTTACTTCTAAAATATAAATTTAAAAGATTATATAAGATTAGTTCATGTTAAGTTTAGAAATATTTAAGCTACTTAATATCATTATAAATTTTAAAACTCAAACAAATAAACAGACTTACAATTAGTTGGCTTATGAAATTTATATGCAACAACGAATAATAATAAACTCTTCTAACTAAAATACTAAACTAATCTAATGCTTATACTGTTTAAAAACAAATCAACTAAAGTATTGTCACGTAATTATAATTTAGGCTTATAAATTTAGTTCTACTATAAATTTGAAGTTTCACTTTTTTTTTAACATGTAAATGCATTTTTATTTTAAGTTTAGCCTAATGTCTTCTCTCATGTTTACTTAAAAGTTTGTTGCATATTTTATTCAACTGATGATCCTGTTTATTCATTTCAAACGAGTGAAACATTGTTTTGTTAATAAAATTTAAAAACTTAAATTGATCATTCTTCTTATCATTTAGTCGAGAGCTTTTATTGTAATCCATAAAGTAAATAGTACACATTGTGTAAATTATAGACAATTGATTAAAAAAGTTTTAAGTTTGATTCGTATCAAAAATTGTACAATCTTAATTATTTAGGTTATTTACTAAACACATAATTGTACTGTTTAATTTTAAATTATTTAAATTAACTTTAAAAAACATATTGTAATACAGCTTAATATTAAAAAACCACAAATGAAATGATTTTGTTAATGTGTAAAATATTTTTAAGCAATGGTTTGTTTATAGCAAGTATAAGCGAGTTTAAATTTGATTAACGAATATTTGTTTTAATTAAACTTTCAATAAGAGTTTATCAAACAATTATATATGTGTTAGTATAATTTTGTAGTAGCTAGTATGCTGTCAACAACACATTAATCAAAGAAACTAGTTTAAAGTTTCAAAACTATGTGTAAATAAAATTATTATTTCTATTCAGATTAGGTACATAAATTTAATTGTTCTTATGCTTTCACACTTTTCATATTTTTTGTAATACAAGTTATTATGATTTTGACTAAGTATAAAGAATTTTTTTTTTACTATTGAGAGTAGTTAGTTAGTAAACTCTAAATTCTTAAAGGAAAACATTAAATTTTTTTAACGTTTACACGTTTTTATTAAAAGTTAGGTATACATTTTTTAAAGTAAGGTAATAATCAAACACAATAAAACTTTTTGTATAATTAAAAATTTATAGTATTAGCTTTTTTTGTGTACTCTATCGAAAAATATGTTTTATTTAAACTACAAACAATCCTGAATTTAACTAACAAAGAATTTACCTAAAAAATGTGTTTAAATCACGTACTTATGGAATTTTTTAGTCTTTTTATCAACAAATCATAACTAGTTTTTTAAAGTTTGTTTCTAACTAGTTTATTAAAGAAATATTCAGAAAAATCAAACGGATTAAAATACATTGTACGTATTAAATAAACAGTAACAGTTTCTATGATCAATTACTTTTTGTCTGCTAAAAGTTAACTATTGGTGTCAAATTTTGACACAGTCTAACAAATGAGAATTCAGAAAAAGATAAATGTTTTCACTGTAAATCATGAGTTTTAATTCAACGTACTCAGTTACAATCATCAGCTACATTTTGTCGTTTTTTTTTTTCTGCTTGTTCAATTTAAGCAAAAATAACTGGACTAAGCATCGTTATTTAGATAAATATTTCGGACTGATGAATGTATGCGGATCAGAAGAGAACCCTGAGTCTTGCCCGATCGGTAAGTGAAGTATTTTATTAGTTGATGTGTTTCATTTAATGCAAAGCAAGTTTATTTTTGCTACAACTCACTATTTGCTTCGTTTAGTTTAAACTGCAATCGTTTAAACGAATACAAAGGAAATTATTTTGTTTTAGATCAGAGTTTTCCAAGGTGGAAACTTAATTGTGGCCTCTTGATGGCAATATTGGCTTTTAAGGATTCTTAATTAGTAAAATAAAAATAAATTAAAAGTAAAGTAGCTAAACTTAATGACGAGGGTTGATTAGTTCACATGTTTCTGTCGAGTAGGCACTCACTATATTTTTTTAGAAATCCCTAAATAGATTACATACATTTTAATTTTATATTTTAAATTTTCACAGCATTCAGTTTAGCGAGGGCGTTCATGATCTTATCAGTTGTTGTGGCATTTTTCGGTTTCAACGCTTTCCACAAAACTGCAGCAGAAATTAAAAAGAAAGAAACTGAATTTGAAGTGAAAAAAATTTCACAAATCACTTTTGGCTTGTTTTTTATCGCAGGTCTGTTTTAAAAACACAAAACTAAATTACTATCATTGATATAAATTTAAGATCAATTTTAAAAATTATAAAATTTAATTAACTTTTACTCCAAATAGCTTTCAATTTAGATAATTTTCAATATTTTCGCATGCATAAAACTAAAGTATTTCAACTTTATTCTGTTTATAATTCGTTTAAAAACTTTGTAATTTAAGACATTTTGTAATCTACAAACAAGTACTTTTGTTAAGCTGCGAATTTATTGATGATAATTAAACTACCATACAATGTTTAAACTGTGAAGTTTAATTGTTTACCTACCTTTGTTATTATTATTTGATTTTGTTTTCATATTGCCATTTTGTTTTTGTTTTTTGTTATTATTGTGTTTTATGTTAACAGTACTTAACTTTACTTAAAATTACTAAAAATCATTTAACTAACTATTTATTTAATCACCTAATTACCCAGCTAAAACTATATAAAGTGCTTATCCATTTCTACTTGTTAGTTTATTTGCTTGTTATCATCGCATAAGCGAGAAAAAAACTGTAAAGCAATAAACTCAATAGAATTTTTGTTTTTATTATAAAGTTAAATTAAAATATTTTCAAAAAAGCTATCATTCATTAATGCTAGTTGTATTCAAGTACGCTACTATCTAAAACAATTGTGTGATCCAATTTAAATTTTTCATGTTTAATAAAAATAAAATACTCATAAAAAAACATAAATATATGCAACAGTATTTCTTTAAATTCCCCTTCAAAACAAATTTTGTATTACACATAATTCTTAATCATTATTCAATAAAAATTTAACATTGATCATTTTTATTTTTAAACATCGCTAAACAAATTAACAAATATAGTCCTGATTCCAGCATGAGCTTAAATGAAGGAAACATATTTTATAAAAATCTGAAAAAAAATAAATAAATGGTCATATAACAGCGTTTTTGAATGTGACTGGCCAAACTTTATGGACTCACGAAGTATGCATATACGAAAACTTTACTTACTATACAAAATACTGTGGTGCTTGGTTCAAAGATCCAGATGGTTACTATTTATGGAGTTTCAGTTATTGGGCAGGTAAATTAGTTCATACTTTGCTTTCAAGTAATGGTTAATTATTATGTTATTAGGCAGCCATGTGCTATAATAGTATTCTACAACTGTATTAATTTGTTGTTATATAGATAATATTTTGTTGTTTTTTGTCATAAAGTAATTTACATGTAAGTGACATTTGCCAAAAGTCAAACAGTCCCACGTGTTCTAAAATTACAATTAATTTTTTTTTATTTTTTAACGCCAGTTTCGTTTTTTGTTTATTTGCTTTATTCAAAAATTCCTTTTATTAAAGTATTCGGTTTGTAACTTGCCATAACTAACCCTACTCATTAAAAAAAACTAAATTAATCTAACTTTTTTACTAGCTGTTCCTTTAATCTATTTAAAGGATTAAATGCCATTTCGCTCATCGAATTAGTTCACACAATGATTAATCTGGTTGCTTTTATACACTTTATTTTCCTTTGTAATTTTTATCAAACAAATTATACTTGATGTTTAATCAAACTTAGCGAAGAAGCGATGTAGTCTTATTAGTTTGGGAACATCGCTATATAGGAATTATAACCATACTTTAAAAGTTAACTACTATTAATCTACTTTCGATTAATGATGATATTTGGTAATTCATTTATTAAGCTATTTTAAAACTTAAAATTAATCAAATTACTTACAGAAAAAAAACTTAAAAGCTTGAATTACGCAAAACTGAAAGCGAAATTAATAACAAACAAAACGTAATATACAAATGCATTAAAAGTGTTTTAAGTTACTTAGATGATAAAAATGCTAACTCACTTACAGTTTTTAGTGTGTTGTACCTGTTTTTTTTATTTTTTAGTTTAGTTTGTTTATATCGTTATAGAAAACCTTTTTGCAATAAATTATGTTTGAACGAAAATTTTGGTTCAATTTTTCCAGCTAAAGATTAAGAAAACATTTTAAACAAGTTAAGTTTCATAAATTAAAAAATAAAAAAATTTTTTTTCAAATAAAGTTTAGACTCAACTATACTGTTTAAACAAAATATTTCTGATTTAATTGAAAAAATTTATTATTGTTTTATATTAAATAGACATACCAACATCTTAATTAATTAAAGCTTTTTTTTTTTTGTTTATTATGTCTTGTTGCTATTAAGTGTTTGTGATTATGATTTTTTTAACAGGTTGGATTGGAAGTATACTTTTATCTGTTTGTACAATCGCGACTTTCAAGATGAGGAAATTTATAAAATGAATTTTTGTGTGTTCAATTAATTTTTATACTATTAATTTAGTATCGTTGTATATCAAATAAAAATAATTGTATGTTTAATTTCCTACGCTGACAAACAAATTTTAAAAGCATATTTTGTTATTGAGAAATTTCTCTTTTAATAACAACAGCTTATAGCTGTTTTTTCAATAAAAATTATTAAGTACTTTTTTAAAATTGTGTTTTTAAGATAATTTATAGTTTACACACTTTAATAAGTAGCAACCTGTCAAGTAATCATAAATATAAAAGTAACAAACATAAGCCTATATTCAAAAGTTTTTGTTACCATCATAAACAACAATCTAATGTTTTAACAAAAAGTCTTAGTATATTTTCACTTAAACTCTTCAGATATTTACCACAGATGTTTGAAATAAAATAAAAGCTTTTTTTGAACTAAAATATAAACTTTAGAGAATCACTTGAGTGATTAATTAGATTGCTGTAAAAAATTAATTAGGAATACCTTAATAAAATTTTTCTAGAACAAAGTAAACTAGTAATTATTCAAACAAATAAACATTTTCAATCACTATACAAAACAAATATTAAAAACAAACAAAAACAACTTTAAGTAAATAAAATAATTAAAGACACTTTTAGATAAACTTACCAAAAACACTTTTATATAAATAAATAAAAAGATCTTATAGCCAAACTCTTTCTGCTTACATAGTTCAAGGTTTATTTAGAAATATTGAGATTGCTTCCAATTTAACCAAATCAATGGAGTTTGTAGAATTCCTAAAATCTCGATAAATCATAGTTATTTGCGCAATCGACGTTTTAAATCAGACGTTCTGCTATCAAAGATCTTTTTGTTGCGTTTATAACAGCTTTCGTCTTATTATTAGCCTGTTCTTTATAAATGTTAAAATACACTTTTAAGTATATTTTCATTCAGTCTCGTTTGTATGTCCTAAAAATTTGTCCAATATAATTTCTTTCGCAGAAGCAATAAATTTTCAAATAATATAACTTTTATCAAGGTAGGATATTGGGTCTTTTCGTTCCAATCTAAGAACTGGTTTAGAAACGCTTTAGGCTTATATATGAATTTAATTGCTTCTGCGAAAGAAGAGTTATAATTAAGAAATACATAAATCTAAAAGTCATATCAGAGTTTTAATAAATTTTTGTTAGAATATAGTCTTCAAAGTAAGTTTAATTTTGGTATATCACTGCACTTTTATATAAAGAAGGATAAGGGTTTAAATTTTTTTTTTATTTGAAGGTGTTGTAGTTATATAACTATTTTATAAAAAGTTTTAAAAACATTGATGCTATATTTTTGCTTATGTGTAAACATATAATGTTAACTAGTTTTGTTCTAGAATTTGAAAACTTTGTTCTAGAATTTTTCTGCTTGACTAAATTAGAAGGACAAAATTAGTGTCAAAAATAAATTATATACTTCCTTTTTGTAAAATATGATTTTAGTCTTTAAATATAGCTTACAAAGAGGAAAAAAAGAATAAAAATACAAATTAGTGCTTACGTTATTTAAAAACAGGTTAATATTGTAAATTTATTTAATAAAAAAACTTCAAAGTATAAACCAAAAAAAAGACTATTTTAGTCGAGTTCTATTTTAAAGCAGTTTGTTCAAGTTTTTTTTCAAAAATTTTACAGTTAACAATTTATTCATTTCGTTTTTTGCAATTAAGGAAAAAACAATAAGATGTTCTTAAATAAAAAAAAAACTTAAAATAGTAATATGTGTTATTTAATAAACATTCATCAAACTTATTTATCAAATTTATGAATGTTTTTCTTAATCAGAGAAAAACTTTTTTTTATCCTTTTTGCTTACATGTGGTAAAACATAAACTAATTTCAAAAAGAAGATAGTAACAGTTAAGTTCTTTTACTTATTTCACAATTAAAACAGTAACAAAACACAATTAATTTCAAAACAATAACAACTAGACCGTTATTCTAATTATTTTTAAGGGTTATTTAAATACATACTAAAGCATGATAAAAATCTAAAATTTAAAAATCTATTTTTAAGTTCATTAAATTTTTTCTAAAGTTTAGATGTTTTACAATTAAAACTAAACTCAAATGTAAAATTAATTAAAAAAAAAAAAGAAAATAAACCTTTTGTTGTTAATCTTCTGACTCTGAGTGTATTGAAATATAATAAGATTTTTATTATCATAAAATAATTTAAAACTTAAAGTACATTACCAAGCTTAAATATAAATATAGCTTAAAAAGTCATAAAGTTAAAGACTACTTTGCGTTTAAAAATAGTCGTTCAAGCTTAATCCACAAGATGGTTGTTATACTCAAAACTATTTTAGATTTTTAATATTTAATATTTTATATTTTTAAGCATAATATCGTTTGTTTATGTTAAAAAACCGTGTTTGTCTTGTTTATTTTATACTTTAATAAGTAAATTTGGGTAATATATATAAATTTAAAAGAGAAACGCACATTTTTTAACCTTAACTCAATTTTATCAAATAAACTTAATGAAATAGATTTTAAACATTTTGAAATTATAATTTTTGCATACATCTAGAATACTTTCAGTTAAAAAGTTAATTGCCTTTTTTTTACAAACTCTTTCTTGTTTATCTTTATAAGTAACTTCGTTGTATATTTTTTAAGTTAGTTTTAAACACAGAGTTGTTTTCTTTGTATGTAATTCACGTTTATACTATTAAAAATCATAACTTATATTAGTATACTTATCTTCAAAAGTAATATTAATGGATTATAAGAAAAAAAAATTTCAAAGTATCATTTTGATAATATAATATTAAAATACAGAATTACTAAAAAAATGTTGATTTTTCTTTATTAGATGGTACTTAGACTAAAAAGAAAAAACAAATTAAAATTTACAAAAGTTTATCTCAATTGAAAAAAAATTAACCAAACTTATGAGTTGGCCGAACAAATTGTTGGTTTATTTTTTATTTTAAATATTTTCAATTACTTTTACAATAGTACAACCTGTAATTCGGTTACTTTTATAATTTTTAATCTTAATCTTTTACAATTATTCTTTAACTCTCATTAAGTAAAAGAGATTTAACAAAAACATATTATAGTTTTCAATTACATGATTTTAGTACTAATTTTTTGTTTAATATCTCATGATCTCCTATTGATTTTGTTTTAATCTTTTATACTCGGTCATGTGTTTTTTTTTTTTGAAACCGTGAAAAAAACTGTCATGTAAGCAGTTAAAATGTTTGACAGTAATAAAAATTGTAAAAAACTATTTAAAAAACTTTTACAGGACTTAACATCAATATGATCGTTGACTAGCCAGCTTCAGTTGTTTTAGTTTGCTACTTTTTGTGGCTCCTTTTTGGTTTGTACAACTTGTTTTTAACAGACTGGGTGGCAAATAAATACAACAATACCACAGTTTGTTCAAAGGTTCTGGTACTGATGCGTTCGTTTTGGTCATCAACTCAAAATGATAACTAAGCACGACTTACTTAGTTTATCACAAAATACGAAAATATTTTTTATCCTACATTTATAACTAAAGATTTAAATTTAAGTTACAAATAATTTTCTATGTTTTTTGGTTTTTTATTACTTCCGATTGTTGATTCTACTAGTTTAGTTAAAGCAGAAATATGAATATTATTTTCCACTTTTTTAGCTAAAATTTATTTAGCAAAGAAATAAAGCTAACTAGCTACAAATATAATAAAAATTGTATGTACTTCTAAAATTACGTTTATGGTATAGTATAGTGATTTTTATAATGTTTAACATATTCTATTCAATTTAAATACATGTTTAGTGATTTTTTACTTAATAGATATTTTCATTTTTAAAATTTCGTTAATAGCTAAACTATGTTCAACAGAAATTTATTTTGTTTTTAATGTTTAAGGTACTTCAATCCTTTACTTTAAATTGGTACTTTAAAACAGGTTTCAAGTAAGTTATTAAGATATTTTTTTTATAGTATGTTTTAATAAGTTTTTTAGATTCCATTATTTCATCTAGTATAGTTTTAATATCAAATTTTCTCGAACACTTTCGTTCAAGTTAAAAAATTTTAATTTAAGATTACAACACATTTATCAAATTGAAAACATTTTGTTTAAAAGTAAACAAGTCAACTTTTTTTTTATGATAAAGTTTAACTTAAATTTTAAACCTTTAAATTTCAAAAACAAAATGAAAAAAGAAGAAACTTGTTAAAGGCTGATGTATATTTATTTAGCAAATAAACTTTAAATTCTAAACTTTATGAATTTATTTTGTCACGCTTTTATTTTATAAAAATTATCCGTTGATGAAACTGAAAAAAAATCTAAATAATTTTCTTTTGGTAAGTAGTTGATATCTTACTGATTTTGTTTTAATATGAAATTTAAAGGCTTTGTTTACTCACTCAATTTTGTTACATGTTTTTCAAAATACATGATATGGGGCGTTTAAGGTATGCAAACATCTTTCTTTGAGAAAGTAGTCTTTCAGTTTAGTCACCTTGTTTGCTAAAGACAAAAACAAATTGAAAGAGTTTATTAGCTATTTGCTGTCTTTTAATTTACAGCTTTGTTTTAGTTAAATTAACAAAGTTTTTTTGTATTATGCTTAACAATTTTTTTACTTTGTTATTAAAATAATTTGCTTTTTTTTACCAACAATAGGTCTTAGAACATAAAACTTTAGTTTAGTTGTATTAGTTAATGATACTAACTATCAACTAACTGTTGTTTATTTAAAAAAAAAAATTTTGTTTTTCAAATAATTTGAAAATAAAATCTAAATTTATTTGAGTTATTACTATTATCGCGTTAAAAATTTTCGTTTAATCAAAACTTTTATAATATTTTTCAGTGGTTTTCAATAAAATTAATACAAAAAAATAAATTATTTGTTCATAGCTGAATAATGTTATACTTAAATTTCAATTATATAACAATAAAAGGTTAAATTTTTATAAATAAAAATTTTAATACAGCAGGCATGCAACTTGTATTGTTAAAATTGAAGTAGAATGATAAGAAAGGTTTCGCTCATCAACTTAGTAAATAACATTTGAATTCTTTCAATTGTTACTTTTTGCAAAAATATACTAAGATAAAATGAAGTTTTTATTAAGCATTCCGAGTATCCAAGTTTTAAAATAATGTATTTCGTTTTTGTTCAATGAAGCTTTACAAAAAGCTGATTTATGATACACCATAAAGATTTTTTTCAAACTTAATCTAGTTTAAAATACGTTTTTCAAAGCATTATTAGTATTCAGATACTAATTCATTTTGTATGTTTTTGTTTTGTATTTACAACTAGTATTATTAATTTTTAGTAGCAGTCAACCATTTACACGAGCCAAAAAGAAGTTATGTAATGTTTTAGATATATACAACATTTTAACGTGGGTTCGAATACAACTAGTTGCAGTAGTATATACATTTAACTGTGTTTTTGTAGTTAGTTTGTTATAAATAAAATTGCTTGAATAGTTGTAAAAATCTCAAACAACTCACACGTACCAATAAAAGACTAAAATGGTGTTTATAAGCTAAACACATAACTATAGTCTGTAAATTAATAAAATTCATTTTTATTCCAGTATTTTCAGTAGTAAACAAACGCTATCATGGGTTGGCAAGCCACCGCAGCAGTAGTGTTCATATTCTACTGCATGACATTCGGGTTTGGAGTTTACAACTTGTGTCAGGGGGACTGGGTGACGATAGCTGATACTGACATTCATATCGGGTTGTTTAAAGGATGTTTGTTTGACGAATGCGCTAAACATTATGGTTATTATTATATATTATTAAGATAATTATAAGTTATTTTTTATTGGTTTAAAATAATCTTTTTTATTAAGAAAAGTTAAACAGTTTATTTTAACTTGTTGCTTAAAGTTCTAAATGAACAAACGTTGAAGATTGTGCAGGTAGTTTAAGAAAAATTGTTTTTAAGCTTATAAGGTAAACTAAAACGTTTTCAAGAAACGAAAATCTATTAGAACTATTTATAAAACTAGAACATTATATTTTATAAGTATGAGCTTATGTTTTATTAAAACGGCACTAATTTTAATCTTTTTGGTGTTTCTCAGAATACAAATGGGCTAAAGCATTCATGGTATCTTCTGTGATATTCGCTTTTTTCGGTTTAGGGGCTTTTTGGCAGCTGCAGCCTCTGTTGCTAAAAAGAAAGATGCCAGAAAAAATTGCAATCGCATGTGCTGGATGTTTTGCTATCGCTGGTTTGTTTATTATTACTATATTTTATCACCGGTCAATAACCTTAAACTTTACGTTACATATTGATAATTGAAAGGTTTCGTTGTACCCTAGATATTTGGATTTAATAATACACTTTTTATAAATGTATGTACTTTTTTTTATGAGCACACCAATAAACAATGATAGTATTCTGTGGTGGTAGATCAATTACACCAACATATATTACGAAATCAGTTTAACAAAGGTAAAACCATTGTGAAATTTTGCTGACAAGTACTTTCATTGAACACTAATGGCCATAACTAAAATATTTAAGAACTACTTTGAATTCTTTTAATGCTCAATAAAAAATAATAATCAAACAATTTAAGTATTTATCTTGTTTCTATTTTAAATAGTTAAAGAATTTAATTGTTTTCTAAAGAAATTTTTAAAATATAAATATTACATATCACTTAACTTAAGCCATTTAGAAAGCCACAATGTCTTTCTTGTTTAAAAGCCCTTAGCAGATTTGCAAAAAAAAAAAAGTGTTATATTTACTTAGCCATTAAATTATTTAAATAAAGTAATCAAAAGTTTTTACAGTGCTCAATTGGCATGACAACTATTAGAATTTTACCAACTCCGGTCCTTAGTATTTTGATGAAAAGTATTCTTTGTTTGAAGTTTACCTTTACTTTAGCAAAATGGAAAGATTTGTATTAAATACTTTATATCTAAATAGCAAAATTTAGAACTGAATAACTAAAAAATACTTTAACGTTTAAACAAGTATCAACTTTTTTAAAAGTTTTTTATTTAAAAGCACTTTTAATTTTGTTTAATAACTTTTTTATTAGTTTTTGTGTTTAATTAAGTTGAAATAAGTACTGGTTTGAATATTAATAACAAAATACAACTAGATCGTAATAAAATAGTTTTATACTAAACTTTGCAATGCATTTATAATTGCTAAAAAATGTTTATGCGCTCTATCAAAATATTGTACGAATAGTTCTATATAAAAAAAAATCGCTACTTAAATATAAAATGTAATTA
Source organism: Thalia democratica (assembly GCF_965202585.1). Lineage (NCBI taxonomy): Eukaryota > Metazoa > Chordata > Thaliacea > Salpida > Salpidae > Thalia > Thalia democratica. The sequence continues at coordinate 15,074 of NW_028139589.1, forward strand.
AATACTTATACTTTTAACAGCAATGTTCAACATAATTGGACAATCAATTTGGACTGGACAAGTTTGTAATGGTAAATGTAGCAACTATTGGTGGAATTGGAGTTATTATACTGGTATGTTTATTTTTTATATAACTTTTATGAAGTTCAAAATATTTGATGGCAACTATTCGTTATTATATTAGCACGATATTTTGTTTGTAATATTCATTTAGACTTTTTTTAGTTAAGTTTTTCTTCGTTATATACTATGACTTGAATTAAAAGTAAAACAATAAGATTTTAAACGTCGCATAGTTAAAAATGTATTTACAGATATAAAGTTTAATATTCTGATTTTAGATACTTTAACTTCGTTGAGTTTAAACTTTATAATAAGTTAATTTATTTATTAACAGAACCCTAAAAAAGCAAAATTTAACAATAATTGACTTTTAAAATATATTTTGTTTTACTAAAAAATAATAATGCATAGAAAAAATGTTAAGTTCAGCAAAGAAGGATGTATTCTTATTTGGAAGTATAACAAAAACTATTCAGATTTTATTTTTTCCTGTTTAACGTAGTACTTGATTGAAACCTAAATATACAGATTAGACCACAACTTCTTCTTATCTCTCTTAAAACTTTAAAAACTTATACATAAACACTTTTATACCAAATTTAAACTCTTTTTTTGTTTTAATACATGTAAATATACATATGCATTTATTTATATAACAAACAAGAGTTTTATACATCTGTTTTGTATATAAGATAGAAATATCTCATTTATTCCTTAGTGAGTTATCTCATATACTAAAGTTTATTAAACGTGTTTTACAGAAATTTAAAAATTTACAATTTTATAAGTATTACGAGGTGGTAATAATAAAGGTTTTTGTACAGTAAGCTAATATTGAAAATACGCTCATTTTAAATTGCTACTGGTACAAGAATTCGTACATTTTAGAAAATTTAAGTAATTGCTAATAAAAGTTTTATAAATGATGAAAAGAAAAGGTTCAATTAGAAAAGGGTTTTAACTGCTCGTGTGGTTTACTTATGAATATATGAGATATTTCTATCTCCTATACGAAACAGCTGTATAAAACTCTTTTTTTTTAAATTAGTAAATAAATTTAAGCTCCAATTTAACTCTTCTAGCACTATTGACCAATTTTTTTTTTACGCAATTTGATTTTTATTTAGCAAAATATTTTAAAACTTGTGTATATTTAATTTTAGGTTGGATAGCAACATTCTTTTTATTGGTATTTAGTAAAATATTTTAAAACTTATATATATTTAATTTTAGGTTTGATTGCAACATTCTTTTTAAATATATTTAGTAATATATTTTTAAAATTATATATATATTTAATTTTAGGGTGGATAGCAACGTTCTTTTTAAATATATTTAGTAAATATTTTTAAACTTATATATATTTAATTTTAGGGTGGATAGCAACGTTCTTTTTATTTTGTTGTGCTGTTGGGGGATTCATGTTTGGAAGGGTTTCAAACGATTAAATTAAAACTAAATAGTTTGTTTAAATAAAATATTAGTTTTTAATTTATTTTTTTATTTCGGTTTTGTGAATATGATACAAGTTAGAAAAAAGTCTTAATTTAATCAAATTACTTTTTAAATTTAGAGGTTTATTTTATATTAACTTTTTAGGTTGTACTTTTAATAGGAAAACTAAATAGTACTTCTAGTAAGAAACCGTCATAAAAAAGTAAAATTTTAGATTTTAAAATGATACGTTTTTAATGATAATTTTATGTTGTTTTTTTATACTTCCGTTGTTTGAATAACCTTTATTTTTCATATCATATTGAAAAAAAAACTTAAAGTTGCTTTTAAAGTTTTATGCAATAATATTTACTTTAGGACCAACTTTAATTAAAAAAATGTTGAATCTGCTTTTCAGTATTTGTGAAACTAAATGTTTAAAGAACTCTTTCGTAATTTTGAAGGTTAGTAAACTGATAAAAACATGTATTATCGATTAAAACATCGCCAGTTTTGTTTGAAGTATGACGTAATAAGCTCATAGTAAACATGAGAACATGTAGGAGAATTGATAGCAAATATGGCTTTGTTTATTAAACAAACGTTATTATCATATATTTTCTCTATTATATCAAATTTAATAAACGTTACATTGTTCAGACTATACTACTTAGAATTTGTTTATTAATTAATTTTAATTAAAAAAATTATGATTTAAAATCATGACTACTAATTTTAATTTATTTATATTGTATCGTATAAAACTTAAATAAAAATAATGATATAACAAGTATAAACTACTGTTAAAAAATAAGAAGAAGTTAAACCTTTTATATATATATATATATGTTAGGAGTTGTGTATAAACTTAAATTTAAATTTTCAATAAAGTAATTATAGTTCTGCTTGTAAAATACTTTTTTATGCTATAGTCGTAGAAAGTTACATTTCTTAGAATATATAGAATTTAGTCCGAGAAAAACTTAAACTAATTTATTTTAAAGCGTTAACTTTTTACTTTTCTCTTAAATTGTTGTCTTCAAGACTACATTAGTATCTTAAGAAAGGTTTTAAAATAAATAAAAGTGTTTTTTTTTAATTAGTACAGATACTGTTGTTCGTAAATAATATTCAATTTAACTAAAGTTGTATGATAAAAATGCTTCGACTTAAACCTACAACATGTAGTTTATTCACAAATTAGTCTTAAATAGATATTTTAGTTATTTTGTAGATGCCATTTTATAACTTTGCTACTTTTTTTTTTTAATTTATCAAGAACCTTCTTAAATTTTGAATCTTGTTAATACTTATATTTTGAATGAAAATTCAATTGAAATCGTAAACTTATTGTCTTGTAGCCAAATATGCTGCTTCTTGACTTCAGTTTTGCTTTTTATTTTTACTTATATTACAAGAATGGAGTAAAACATTAAGTTAATTTTAGAAAGGGCTTTCGGTCTTTAATTTAAAACATAAAAACTTAGCAAATTTTTAGTTTGTGAAAACCCACCTAAACCTTACTTAAATTTAACTAACTGTATTTGATAAATATCAAGTAAATGATGTACTAAAATACTTGGCTTTTAAAACAATTAGAAATTTGTTTTTTTTTACATCTATAACACTTGTTGCTATTTAAGTTAGTAGAATCAGTAAAACTTATAGACTCTACATAAAACAAGTAAAAATATAGTTAAATATTTAAGAAACATCTAAGGTGAGCAAGAACAAACGAAGTAATTTATTTAAAAAAATTGGAAATAATACAAAATGCTTATTTGATTTAGTTATATAAAACTAGTAAAATAGAGTCACTTTTTTAATTTAAGTAGTTTTGTTTTAATCAAAGAAAATAACTAGCTTAGATAAATTTAAAAATTATTTATTGTAGAAACACTGTTTCGACTTAAACTACATTATACTGTTATAAAATAAGTATTAAAATTATACTATATAACTTCTAAACTAGCGAAAGACTTTATCGTACACTAGGCCCTTGGACCTTTTTTTTTTGAGTGCTTTTTTTGTCGTTGAAAAAACTATTTACCACACTAATGTTTTATGAAAGCAATTTAACACTTAAATGTTAATCTATTATTGCATATATATTCTTTTCTTTGTTCTTACTGTTAACTTAATAAAAGTAAGAAGTTAACAAAATTTTCTCTATAAAGGTTATTTATACAAAGATAGCTTCAAAGTTGGGCCGGAATTTTAAAGTTTTAAACCAAATTTCACAAAATAAAGAAAATTAAGTTATTAATTATAAAATTTATTTTAAGTAAAGTATAATAACAGTAACCGTTAGCCAATGGTAATTGAATTATTAATAAATTTCTATACAGTATTTAAATTCTAAATAACTGAAAAGTTTTTTTGAGCACCAAGACTTTGTATTAAACTTTTTGATTTTTTTGTATTTTTGTCGTTTACTAAGTTTTAATAATATCTAATTTTATGTATATTTAAATCTTTATTTTGAACTAGATTCCTGTTTTAATGTAGTACTAAAAGTTGTTGTTTAGATAAAAACAAGTTTTACTTATTACTATCACTTTTTGATCTTTATCGCTTTAAAAAATTAAACCTAGTTCATAGTCTTGAAGAAAATAATTTCCGTGAATCTGAATAAGTGTTAAAACTTCAGCCGTAATAACTATTTTTAACGCTTTTAACTGCAAACAAAAGTCAAGCTTTGTTGACATAAAATTTTTATTTATTTTGGTAAATATGTTTAAATATTTTGTTTAGTAAGAGTTTGCTCTACCGTTTTTCTACAGTGAAAATTACTATAAAACTAATTCCAAATAACATAAGAAGTATATTTTAAAAAATGCATATTTTACAAAAATTGTTTGTAGTACCAACTATTTTTCTTTTAATTATGTTAAAAAATATGAAATTAATCCGTCGTAAGTTAGCTAAAATCTTTATAATAGAATTCTGTTTTTTTTTTTAAACTACTGTTCTTACTTGCAAAAGAAATAAGAAATGTTTGATCAAAGATCAAATATGTATTGCAACAAAATTTAAGATATTTGAACTCTAGGTGACAGGTCACTAATTACTGATGCGTTAATTGAGATAAAAATAGCTAAGAAAAAAATTAAAACTTGATAAATTATGTAGGGAGTTCAAAAAACAAGGCATTTTACTTAAAATTTCAACTTTAAAAATATTATGTTATAAAATACTAATGTACGCTTTTGTGTAGAATAAAGAATTTTTTTGTTAAAAAGCCTTTCTAAAAACAACAAAATGATAATAATAGTGCTTATTTGATAGTTTTTTTAAGTTTTTGTCAAAACTGAGAGGTTATAAAGTAAATAAATATAATTAAAAAAACTTTATTTATTTTAAATTAAAAAAACATCAGAGTTTTTTATTAATTAAATTTATCTATGTTAACATACATCCAATTTTATTTTAATTAAAATATGAGAGAATAAGATTTGTCTCTTTTTGTTTTACACTGTTTTTTTGTTATTTAGCTTTTGAAAAGTCTTAACGGTTTAACTTGAACGTTCTTATAAATTGTTTTTTTTTTTTTTTTTAGTTTTAATTACTTTTAACCAGAATACATAACTGTGAAAAGGTTATAATTATTTGTTAAATATTTTGCTGGAATTTAATTGCTGTTCAAGTTTTCCTTAAATAATGTTCTAATACTATATTGAAATGATGGTTTTTTCAAACATCAAACGTTGTGCAAAGTTTTAGCTACATACCAACTTGTTTGCGAAACTTTTTGAACTAGTACTTGCTACTTAAAAAATAATAATTAATACATACTAATATGTTTACAAGGAGTACTGGTAACTTTTCACTAATTTTTTTAGTGTTTTAGCCTTAAATTGACTTTTTAAAAGAGCATGTGTTTTAGTGCTATGTAATAAATTTTTGTGAAATTCTACGTATTTTGTAAATTCGAACAATTTTACAAAGCCTCAAGGCAAAACAACTGAAATAAAATGTGTTTATAATAAACTGGTAACAAGAACTCACTTAAGTTAAAAATACATGTCCAGTATGAAAAACTGACGTAAATTAAACTAAAAGTGTATAAAAGAAAGAATTTTCACATGTTCTGTTTGGTTGCAGGTAAAATAAATTAAATTAGCTAGCATAAATAGGTATAAGTGGTTTTACTATTAATTTAAGCTTATCAATTCCCGATCCTGACAAATACTTAATGTTTTGAAGTATGTTGAAATACTTAATTTTAATTCAGTTTTCAATAACATTAGATGGTAAATTTTTTGTAGTTTTGCGTAATTTGAAAGTATTTATTTTTACAACAAACCTCAGTCTATGGCAAGCTTTACAAACAGAATTAAAGTTTAAATCTACAAACAGAAAAAAGGTTGAATTGAATATAATGGTATAATTAACTTTAACTATATGACAAAAAAATATGTATGTTATTAAGTTAGATATTTCATCCTGGTTAAAAAATCAGTTGTAATTATGGTTTATGACCAAAAAGATTTTTCGTACACCAGGTCCTTAGACCAAATTTTTCTATTGGTCTTCAATAATCAATTATATAATTTGTGTAAAAATTTATAAAAACTGTAATTCGTTTACAAAAATTCATGAACTGTTCGTAATTAAAACATATGCAGTTTTTTATAGCAAATATTGAATTTTCTAAAACTCTAATTTGAAACTCAGTCAAGCTTAAATTTAGTGTTTTTATTTGTTAAGTTTTACCAAGGTTTATTTTTTATAATTCAAATTAAACAAGTCAATCGTTACATGACAGCTTAAAAAACCACATATACAGTAGATATAAAATTTTGAGAATAATATAAGGTAAATGCACTACTATTGCAATATTTTATTGTATTTACTCTTAACAAACCTTATCGTTTAGTAATAAAAACTGAAAATTATAAAGAAATCAAAAATAAAATTTATTCACTCTTAAGCTTTTTTGATCTCTATTGTTGTACCTAGAATTTAGATTTTTGTGTTTTACTATCTTATACATAAACCCATAACTTCAACACAATTAAGTACTAAAGATAACAAGAACACTCGACACGTCACCAAAGAGCTAAACATATTAAAAAAGTTGTCAACATAAATAAAGATAAGATATAAAGTAACTACAAGGTTTTCTTTAAAATATATTTGATTCATATAACAGTGTTATTGTAAAACGGTATTTATTAAGCTTGTGTTAGTCCTTAGTTGTAAATTTATTTTTTCAAAAGACATTTATTATATTAATTTATTGTTAATAATTACTATATTTAATTAATAAGTTGAACTTGTTGATCGATTAACAATTTTGATATACTTAACATCATATCTTTCAAAACTACAAAATGTAATTCCAACTAGAACGATATGTATGTGATTCCGTTAATAAATACTAATTTGTTTAAAACAACAAAAACGCCGCTTAATCGCAAATTTTAAAATTAAATAAATTTATGTGTATTTATCACTAATAAAAAAGTAATTTTCAAAATTATTACGAAAAAAAAGTTGTTTTAACTAGCAAATGTTTCAGTTGACTGCACTCAGCTAACAGATTCCTACCACTTGGTAGGGCTATAACTTTATGAAAATGAAAAAAGATGAAAGCGATGTTAACGCGGTCATTTGATACTAGGTGAGAAATGAGCTCATGAGAAAAGATAATAAAGAAACATGAAAAAGTATCAAATTAATTTTTCACAAGAGAAACAACAGTGGTTTGAAACTTTGCTGGCAAATAAACTCTGTTGTTATAAATCATTTTGTTTTATTAAACAGTTTTAGTAAGCTTTACAAATATTTTTTTATACAAAATGTTTTAAGTACAAGCCAATTACAATTCAATAAGTAGAATTAACAAAAAAAAACATTTTAATAAAATATTTAAGGCATTGAATGAAACTAAATTCTTAATACTGTTTACAACAATTTCATTTTTCATCAGATTTTAAGTCAGTTTGTATCAAACATTATGGTCAACGTTCTTAGCAAACCCATCAAAAACAGCTTGAAAACAAGCCAAGTTGATAAGCAGACTCAAACGTGCAACTCGCTTGAGTCTGTTAAGAAGTTTGATGGTGGTATTGCTGAAGTTGACGAGAAACCTTGTGTAGCATCAAAGTTGAAGGAAATATCAAATGGAAGTAAACTTGATGGAAGTGCTATAGTTGGTGGAGATTCGCAAGAGGTGGCAAATTCTTGTGGAAATAAGCTTGGAGGAAGCACTGGAGAACAAGTGTTTGAACTGGTACAAAACATGAAGCTAGGTAAGATATTTTCTATAAAAATAAAAAAGATTTAAAATTGTAAACCTTGCGGTTTATCTTACTTTGAACTTGAAATTTCTTATTTACATATCTGTACTTTCAATATTCCAATAAACGTAAACGATGACTAGAGCAGGGACGTATTTTGATGGGTGTCCTACTCTCTGTGCGTCAACAAAATAGTCGAATAAACGATATAAAAAAACATTTGAGTATTATTTTCCTTTAAAATATTTTACTAAAAGTTCATATCTAAGTCTTATATTTTTGATATCAAGTAAAGCTTAGTTCATATCTTTTTTAAATAAACACCTCAAAACTACTTAGTTTTTTAAGTTTTTTCGATAGCAAAAAATGCATAAACTTAATAAACATTTGATTCCTTCAAAAATTGCACAATTTGGAAAAGGAATTTTTTGCTCAAATTTAACCCTTCAAAATGTCTACTTTCAATGGTTTTACAACTTAAAAAACTTTAATTTTTTACTTTGGAAGCTTTTGTCCAAATCATAGATTGTTTTTTTTTTACGACAATAGAAAAGCCCTACTTTTACTTATCTTTTTCAAGTTTCAAATAATTGTTTACATCTGCCGTTTGTGTGTTTTCTAAAATGAAATTTGGTTTTGATTTAGATATGTTTTTGTCTAATTTATTTTAACAGTAACTATTTGACTATGTAGTTTATATACGTTCTAATAAAAACCAAACCAAACCGATTGTTAAGACAAGTTAATTACTAAATTTTGACTAGTACTTGAATTTTATATTCTTATGTGATAAATATTTCGTTGTTCATATGAGCTTCATAATGTAAAGCAGAATTTTCACGTCATAATATAAGTAGCATTATATAAGATTTTACGTTCTTTTTTACTGGTATTTTCAAATTGGTTAAGTTTTTTTTTCTGAGAAATTTTAGGCTGTAGAAGATATCTATGTTTTTTTCTAAAAATCTTTATTGAAAAATACTACACAAAACGCTCTATTATTGAACAAAATATTTCTGCAACCCCACTGAAAAAAGTTTTGACACGCCCCTATTGTTCAAGTTCGTGTGATTAGATATTTTTAATTTCTATAAAACTTTTTTTTAATATAATTACAATTCCTACCCGCAATCAATTTCCACCTGCACATTTCTCACCTGGGCAAAATTCCCACTTACTATTTTTTTTTTATACTTTTTTGTTTTCTTTTTTAATTTTTGCTTTCAATGCTACCCCTAACCCTTACTCTTAGTCGATTCTCGGATTTATTGGGTGAGAATTTTGCAGGTTGGAAGTGACTGGTTTCGTTTTTTTTTAACTTCTTTAATAAGTGTGGTCTTAAAGTAAAATATCTTAAACAGAAAGCAACTAGTTCAACATTTTTAGTTATTTTTTAAATTTATGTTCATAAATGGATTTAATGAGTTTGATTTAGAAGCAGTTTTTCAATAAGATTTAATTTTTTGGAATTAAAAGTAATTTAAACAAAAATAATAACATATTTTTTTCTTTGATGTTATATCCTGTCAAACATTTGTTACACGTTTTTTTTTTTTTCATTTTTCTTTTTTTTTTTAATTATTTCTTATATAAACAGCCTTTATTAAAACAACTATGTTGTCTTTTTTATTATTCAACCAACTAGCTGTTAGAGTATTTTTTATAATTTCATTGAAAGTTTTCATAACAAACTTATAAACTTATTCTTCTGCTGTGTAGAAAATTACACAAATCTTAAAAATTCCTTATTAGTTTTTATCAAACTAACTGCAGCCACAAACAATTAGTAACAATCAAAATATTTTACAGCCAAAGACAACAGGAATGCTTTCATTTTTCCCTCCTACCATTCTTGCAGAAAAGAAGAGTTGACGCCTCTCATAGATGTTTTGGAAATCATAGAGAAACAGGCTTATGAAGATAGCCTTCGTGAAGTGCTATCTTCATCAACTTTGAGCGGTACGGAATCTCCTGAAGCAAAAATGGGTTCGAGATCGGATGATAGTTTGATGGATCCGTCTACGTCTTCGGAGCTTCCAACCAACGGCTCAGAGGTTGCTATTGAGGATCACCTGAAAGAGAGGTCTGATGAAGTATGTCCTTTTGAGTCATTCGTAAGCGGACTGAAGGAGTTCGCAGAAAGTTTCATCGAGAAACTTTAGAAATTTAAAAACTATGTTTTCGAGCAAGTTAGGCTTGTTTCCTGTGAGATGTTGTGGTTGAAAGTCGACCACTTTTAGGACTTTATTATGCAAAACATTAAAACTTGTTTTCACGTGACTATTAGTATTTGCCTTGTTTTCAAGCTTACTATTTGAGCTGTTTAATGTTTTAGTATAGTTTTTCCTTAAGTAGCTACATTTTAGTAACATATATTTGCTGAAACAGTTTTAATTGTGGTTTGCTCAATACTTTTTACATGCCACTAACTTCTTCATTAACTTCATTTAGTTAATATTTCTAGTTAATACTATTAGATAATTGTATATTTCAAGTATTTCTAAGAAAAAATTTTCAAGTTATTAAAATATATTCTAATTATATTACTACAGAAAAATTATATTAAACATTATCTTAATAAATATTGCAATACCAACAATGGAAAAAAAATATTTTACAGTTACACTACAAAACAGGTTAGGTATAAAGTAAGTTAAAAACTTTTAAAACTTTTATGAATTATTCTAAACCTGTTTGAAAATTACTTTTTAAGATTTTTTTTTTTAATTTAAATTAAATTCTTTCAACATGTTTCTATGTTTGTGAGCAATACGTCATTAAGCAGTTTTATGCATCATTGACGTTCAATGAAGTGATAAATTGCGTCATGGTTCAAGCATGGCGGTGTGATGCAATAAGCGACAATCTATCAACTGTACAACAAAGTTGGTGATCCACAATCTATCAACGTACATATCAAGTTTACATTGTTTATTGTCACACGGTTGATTTAATATAATAAGTTTAAACAAAAGAACCTTAGCAATTGATGATAGGGTTTTGAAAACCAAAGTTGACTATTTAATTAAGATCTACAAAGGTTTTCTGTACGATTTATAAAAAAAAAATATTTGAGTACTTTAATTTGTTTTAAAAGTAAATACTTATAATTTTTAAACATATAATTTAAACTTGAAAGCATACATACTTAAGTAATTTTTCGCGAATTTCGATAAACTTTGTTATGTAGTATTATAACTAAATTTAGGTTTTCTACTCTTAGTTTTAAGTGTCAATTACTTTGAATTTTGAAACAAGATAAACTTTAACTGATAAAAACAAATACCATCATCGAAAGCTTTCTACTCAAAAGGTCATTAACTTTAAATATATACTATTGAATTTTTATAACATTTTTAGGTATGAAGGTACAACTTTAAAACACAGGTCACAACTTATCAACACACAATCATCGGCGGTATCAGAACTGCATTGATTATTGTCAGTCTGTAAGTAGTGTACATTTATAATAAACTTAAACAGTTAAGTATATTTTAAAGTGTATGAAAAATAACTAGTTTGCTTTAAAAAACCAAAGTAGTTTTTTCGATAATTTTTTAATAATTTTTTATATGATTTGTAAAACGTTTATATTTACTGTTGTATTTAAGATTTATTTTGAAAACTAACTTGTGAAGTATAACCTAAATACAATTTTTTTTTAGTATTTTGTATTGGTTAAGATAAACTTTATTAAATAGTATTGAAATGATATCTAGGTTTTCTGCTATTCATATTAAGAGTCAACTACTTTCAATTTCAAACAAGCTAACTTCAACTGATAAAAGCAAAAACTACCACATTGAAGCTACTTATATTTGAGGTCAGCAATTTCAATTACTCATAATAAGTAGTAGTTATTATTTATATTTTGAATCATGGTAGTTTCCTTTTTTACGTAAAGGCACAGCTTTTGAAAACTATGGTGCAAGTTTTTGATAGTTTTTATACAAATCGCCTATATTAAAATAATTCAGCAGCTAATAATTTAATTAATAGTTGTTAAATAGTCTTAAAAATTATTACGATAGAACAAAAACTTCAAAACAGTTTTCTTATTTATTGGAAAAATTGTTTTTTTCATAAGTTATCATTATACTTACGTAGATTATGACTTATACCTACTAATGTTTTAGGAACTAATTATATTAATATATAACATTGAAAAACTCAAGTAAAAAACTACTTCTCATTTAAATTAAGTTTGTTATGAAACTGTATTCATTACAGAAGTTTTAGATTTAAGTTGTTTTAAGAGATTTAACTTAATTTAGTTTTATAAAAAATTTAAAAAACAGTTTAGTAATTCATAAGCGCGAGAACACAAAAATGCCATAAAAAATATTTTAATTATAGTACAATCGCAGTTAATATTAATAATAACTCTTATTTAATTGTATGTGATAAAGTTTGAAAAGTTTTAAGTTTTAATTCTAAAAAAATGTTTGTGCGTTTACTTCGTAAAGTTGAGTTTCCAACTTAAATGACAAAATTAATTTCTAAAATTTTAAGTAGATATTTTTACTCAAGTGCTGCATTTTAAGTTTTAGGTAGAACTTATTATGGGTAGTTTTTTATCGAGCTATATTGGGTAATTTTTAATTTGTACAATTGCAGCAGTTTCGTAAAAAAAGGTTCCAATTTTTTGATGACATCATACCTTCTTTGGGTACTTTTTTTTTAATTGAAGAAAAACTTTACATAAATACGGTAAATAGTAAATTTAACAGTTTGGCTTCATTAAAAATCGTACTGCTAGTTTTTGGAGCTTTTTTTTGTTAACACAAGAATAAGTTTCTCTGCCTATAAAAATACAATTCTTTTGTGATAATAATTGTAAACAAATACAACAACATGCGTAGCAATATAAAATACTATCTTTCATGTTTTACTAAGTTGTAATAAAGTGTAAAAATAATTAAAAATTGAGTCGTTTTTAACTTATGTGTAAATGTTCTTTCGGTCATGGGTAGTTTTATAAACTTATTTACCAAGTTACAATTACAGAAGAATACTAATTAAATTGTAATTACTAAAACCTACATATTTGAATTTACATACTTGGAACTTGTCTTACATGACACAACAATACTTCTTCTCTAATATGATTTTCTTATCAAAATACACTTGATTAATTAGTATAACGATTAAAGGCATATCTGTGTAGAGATAAACTAAAATAATAAACAATTAACAAGTTTAGTTATAAATTAAGTTTTAAGAGATTGCTCACATTGCTTTTTAAAAAAATCTAGTAAATTTTTAAATTGGTGTAAGCTGTTTATCATATTTATTTACTGGATGGTTAAGAATAAAGATGCAGTTGTACCATTAAGAAAAAGTACATAAATTTTAAAATGAACTCAGTATTTTCTTTAATTATGTAAGTGGGATCACTACATATATGGATGGGAGTTGCCTACTTTACATACAGTGCAAAGAAACTAAATATGTATACTAATACATTCTATACATATGTAAATGGTCTAGCGGGTTACATGACAATTTAAATTCTGACAATTCAAATTCTTAAAAAATGTTTAAAAGACTATATCTCAAACAATAATATAAATTTGTAAAAAATATAAAATGCATATGTAGATCTTATTAATATCTACAAGCTAGTTTTTTGTATTTTGCAAAATCTAAAATATTTTTCAAGATATTTTATAATTACTAAAAAAAAACTATGTTTTTTTAATTTATTAGAGCCATATGACAAAAAATTATTTAATTTTTTGCAAGAGAAAAAAATGGCCTATAGATATTAATATGATTTACATATTTATTTTGTAATTTTCGACAAATATATTTTTTTTTTATTTGTGACCGATTCATTTTTTCCTTTGAAGAATTTGAATTGTCCAAATTTGAATTGTCTGAATTTGAATAGTCGTACACCCTTTTAGAAGATACTACAGCCAAATTACTGAACACAATTTTTAATGGGAACAGATCAGAAAAGCACGAGTGACACGTAAGCAAGGAGTGACACTTTAACATGGTGTGACAATTTAGCACGGAGTGATACTTTAGCACGGAGTGACATTTTAGCACGGTGTGACAATCTAGCACGGAGTGACACTTTAGCAAGGAATTTATTATGGATTTTTTTCCTTTGCTTAAATAACATTAGGTACTGTATTGTTTAATAACCTAAAAACAAATAATGACACATGTTAATTAAAAGTTAACAAGCTTTTAATGAGTTACAAGCTTTACTTAAAAATAAGACAAAAGTAAAACTAAAACCTTTATTAACTTGTTTTACTATTTAATTTTAGATCAAAATATTTTGATACTTTTACTTTGAGTTTTCGACATAAAACTATTTTGATAAAGCTACTAATAAATACAAGCTCTAGGATTATTAAAACTTGTTTTGAATTCTTTAACTTATATTAATAACTTAAAGCATTAGTTTTAAATAAAAAGTGAGATGTATAAAGATTAAAACCTTTCTTATTTCATTTTTAGCCCATAGTAAAAACTTTATTTATCATATTTTCTAAGATGATATTTTTAAAATTGTTAGAACTAATTTTCACAATTATTTGTTTGTTAAGTTGATTATTTTAGATATCTTAACAGTATTTTTATGAAAATTTAAAGTAGTTAAAATTATTACGTGTTAAAATGTCACTTCATGCTAAAATGACGCCGTGCCAAAAAGCCACTCCGTGCTAAAATGTCACTCCGTGCTAAAGTGTCACACCATGCTAAAGTTACGCTGTGCTTTTCTGACACCTATCCATTTTTAATTGTAAAACTTTAAAAAATGAAGTAAGTATAATAATTTAATTTTTTAATAAAATTAAACTAGATGTATAACTTTTAATTCGATTAGTAATTATAATATAATAAAATGTAGTAGTTATAATTGAATAGTTTTACAGTTTTAACTTAAGCTTTCAAATAAGAGTAAGTACAAGTTTTTGTAAAAAAATAAATTTTAGAACTTTTACGGCTAGTTTTAGGTGTTAATTAGATAAACAGCTTACAACAACTTAAAACTTTACTGGGTTTTTGTTTTTTAAACATAATGTTAGTAATCTCTTCAAACTTACTTTAAAGCTAAATTGGTTTATTATTCCTTACTTTATTTTACCTATTCACATATATACCTTTAATCATTATATTAGTTAGTCAAGTATGTTTTAAGAAGAAAATAGTAATATAGCAGAAGTCTTATTGTGTCATGTTAGATAAGTTCCAAGTACGTAATTTCAAATATGTAGATATTATTAAATACAATTTAATTAGTATTCTTCTGTAATTATAACTTAGTAAATAAGCTTATAAAACTACCCTTGACCCAAATAAAACTTACATATAAGTTAAAAACAACCTACTTTTTAATTTTTATATTTTATTAGAAATTATTAAAACATTGAAAAACAGTTTTCGTTTTATTATTATGAATGTAGTTGCATTTGTTTTCAATTAAAAATCACAACGAAAGTGTATTTTTCATAAGTTTACAATAATAAAGCTCCAAAAACTAGCAGTACGAATTTTAATGAAGCAATTTATTGTAAAATTTTAATATTAAATTGTTCAATTAATTTTTCAGCGCGACGTATTTTTGTGACTTTTTTTACAATTTTTAAAAGAAAATTACTCAAAATAAGGTATGGAGTCATCAAAATATTGGAGACTTTTTTTTTACAAAATTGCTGCAAATTAAAGTACCCAATATTTAAAACTACCCATAAAAAGTCCTTCCGGAAAATATAACAACTACAACACTGTTGTTCGTCGTTCTAAATGTTTTATTCTAAAGGTTTTTTTAATTTTAGTGTACACTAAATCTATTAAATCTGAGGCGTTTTGAGTTAACCCTTAGAAATATTATTCAGTGTTGCCCTTAATTACTATATAAGTGAGTTATTATTAAATTTTAGTATTTTTTTGCAATAGAATAGTTCCAAAAAACTTGATTTAAGTTTTACTTTTATAAACTGAACTTTTATCTCAATTACTCGTTTATAAGCATATTTAGAACTCTCATTCCTTTTAAAGGCTTGTTTTATTTCTTTTAATATTTATTGATGTATTGTCTATTTACACATGTAAAAAAATTAAGTCTAAAAAAGCATAAAGACGTACAAAATTAAAATTGTTGATTTATCTACAAAATTATCTAAATACCATTTGAAAAATTTTATCACATAGTACAACATTTACCAAAATAAAACGCTCTAGTACTAAAACTTTTTAGTAATAGTAAGAATGTGATCGTAAAAATAAAAGAATTTTACTAGCTTACGTACAAGTACATTTATTAGTACTTGAAATAATGTAACAGCTCACATTTTCAACAAATTATCATAAACTCGGGATGTTGAAAATTTAATTTATTTAGGAATAGTTCAAAGGGAAAACAAAGATTTTAAAAAGAAGAATTTCACGTAGCTTCTACTTGATAAAGTGAGTTCATTGAAAGTACACACAAACGTTAGTAAGAAAAACTGTTTTAAATAAATTTAAGAATTTTTGCTTTTGTGAAATTTTATTATTTCACCTTACAAACAAAATTTATACATGCCCTCAGGGTAATTAAAAAAAGTTGTATCAGTACTTTTTATATATTTTTAGAAATGAATATGTTATGACTGAAAAAATAGTTTTACGAAGTTTTACGAAATACGCAATTTTAGTTTATTTACAATTTCTAACATTATATTTAAAACTATTGCTTTACCTAAATAAAATAACAGTTTGTTTTAAATCGTAAGGGTATGTTCAAAATATTAAGAATATTAAAATTTGTTTTTTATCAGTAATAAAAACAACACAACAAACAGATTTTGTTAATAGTAGTTAACACAATCTAAATGATATGTATAAATCTTCAACAACTCAAATTAATATTTCACTTACGGTTTCTACGAGTTTTTAGTAGATGAATAAGTATTATAATTTAAATCGAGGACTTTTTGATTTTTTAAGCCTTAAATTTAATCAAAAATGGTAAGTTTTTTATGAAATTTAAAATGTTTAAAATATCAACAGAAAACGAAAATATTTATAACATTATATTTAATATAAAATTAAAGGCTAGGTTATTAAATAGTTGCTTTTTTAAGTTAAAAAAAGATTAAGACATTAAGTTTTGGTTTTCAAGAAACAATACAAGGCTTTTAAAGTAGTAGATTAAGTTTTTGTAAAAAAAATACTAACACTTTTAAAATTGAAAAAGTACTAAGTCTCATTTTGTAATATACCAATTTATTGCTAATAATTAAATTTTTTCCATTAAGCCTTTTTATTTAAGCAGTGCTTTTAAAATTTAACTAATTTCCTTTTAAAAACATTATTAACACTCACAAAAGTATTTAATCAAACAAAATTAAGTTTATTCGTATTAAATTGATATATTAGATCATGTAAACATTTTTCTTTACACTCATTTTGTAAGGTTAGGTATACTGTTTTCATTTAGTTATATTTTTAAACAAGTGTTCTAAATTTTTTCTAAAAAAAACTGAATTAGGGGCCTTATAGTTTTAAGTTTTAGATTTTTACTCTAAGTTTTAAAATTTTTACCCTCAAAAAACAAACAAAGTGCTTTTCTTATAGTTAAATAAAATAAATACTTTTTATAGCTAAATATGAGACTTAACGACATATTTGATCATGTTTAAAAAATGATTAAAATGTTTATTAATTAATTTAGCCAAGTTAAATATGAAAACAAAATGTATTAAGTTAAACTTTCACTACTAGATTAAACTTTCTATTTATAATTTAGAATTTAAACCAAAGGGTGTATTTACAAAGTAGGTGAATTGTTATAGAAATCAACATCATATATTTATTTTTTCGAAAGTATGAAAAGAGAATTAGTTTTTTCATCTAGCTATAATTACTTGTTACATTTTTCAAATCAGGATAGATGTTTAGTTATTAATTTTATTGTCAATAACAAGTTTATTTTTTTCTTATCGTTTTTATTAATCCTTATCATTTAAAAAATAACAACTAATAACTACAGTGCTTATTCACTTATCCGGACAGTTTCAATCGAGAAGAAGATTCAAAAAATTTCAATATTAAGCACAAATAGTTTTGAGTAATACAAACATTTAGGCTTATTTTAAAGTTCTTATTCTAAACTTCTATTAAAATTTAGGGTAGGTGGAATTGGAAACGATGATTTTTACTAGCTTGACTCTCAAATAACTTACATCGTTGTAGAGGGTTTGTACGTCTGATTTGTTTACCTTAGAAAGAAAAATAAATTAATTAACCTAATCTTAGTTATTATTATTTATCATTTTATTGTCTATCACTCATGATTACTACTTGTTTTTACCATAAGACTTTTGTTGTTTATTATGCATTGTATAGTATACAGCAGTTATAATTTTACTAATTTTTTTTTTATCCGGATAAGTGAATAAGCACTGTATAATAGTTATGAAGCAAGTTTTTATGTTTTACTGATCTAAATCTTATACAATGATTGTAATTGCTTATTTATTTTTTTTTAAAATTTTCTTCTGAGCTGTTTTTATTGATATTGACTTAACAATTTTTTAACTACCAAGCATCTTTGTGCTAAACATTGTAACATAGTTACTTGACTGTATTTGTTTAATATATTTTTGTACGCTATTAATAACATTGTATAAGCATGAGATGTAGGTAAAATTTAGCTAAATTTTCTACAAGTACAACTCTAATGATATTTTCAATAAAAATTGAAAAAAACGTAATACTGAAACTAGCTAGACAGCTTAATTTATAGTTGGTAAGGGCTAGTATACTTAAAGGTCAGTCTGAGCTGAAAAAAAGCTTTTTTAAGTTTAATAATTTAAACCTTATTTTTTTGATTAATTATAAGTATAATGTTTATGAAAAGTGGTTTAGGGATAAGGGTATAGATTAAAGTATTAAAATTATTTTAAAAAGCTTAAAAAACATTGCTGACCAAGTTTTTTTTTCAGCTCAGACTAATGTTCAAGTATACTTTCCGTTGGTAAGTAAAAAGTATTAAAGGCATTTTTATTAAAGGCTATTATTAATTGCTTAGTTATACAAATTCCAATATTGTCAAGAAACATAAAGCAGGTAAAAACCAACAAAAAAAGTGAGTTAATTTATGTTTCGAAATTTATTGTTTACATAGTTATTTGAAATTTCAAATTAATCAAAAACAGTTTTACTTTAACAAAACAGTATCTACTTAATGGCTTCATCAAAAATAATACTCTTACCTAAGCTATATTACATTTTATTGTTTTTCAACAAATTAAAAGACTTTTTAATCTCAGACGTCTATATAGTCTAACTTAGGTCAAGGTATGTTACAGTGTTAAGATATAAGTAAATGTTTTAATGCATGTAGTAACTTTTATTAGCTACTACTTAATGTATGTAGTAGCTTGTGAGTAGTTTTAGTTTACAATGTAAACAAGGGGTATTTTTCGCCTGTTTGTGGGCGATTACGGGTGATGATTATCAACGGAGCAAAAACTTAAATAGGTAGTTATCTAGCAAGGGGCAAATTCTAACAAAGATGGGAAGTTTTTTTTTAATTTCCACGGAGATGTTTTCTAAAATCAGTTTAGAAAACCTTGGAATAAGCTAGTTAGATTTAAATTTACCCATTATACTAAAAATAATTTTATTTTTGGATACTAACTGGATATTTTTCATTTTATTTTCATTATTAACTGTCAATTTGATTTGTAACTTTAACAAGCTTCCTATATAACTTTTATTGATAAGATGTAACGTTATAAGGCGTTAAATCCTGGAGATCCTGATAAGCTAAGTTTATCGGAATGTATATCACAGATGTTCTTGTGCTAAAACTAGTTGAAATAAAGTTTTAGCACAAGAACATCTGTGATATAACTTTTATTGATTTAGTTAAACTATGTAGTTTAGTTTTTGAAATTTTTTCAATAGTTTTATTAAGTTTTTATAAAACTTTTTTTGGCAGTCATCCTACCTAAGAACATTAAAGAAACAGTTAAAGAAACTAGTTTAGCTTTAAACATATTTAAAGCAGTTTGAACATAAAATACATTACAACAAAATAAACTTGACCTATTTATAGTCTAACTATTTTTTATGAACGTATAAATGTTTAAGAAATTTAAATAATGTGTAAGAATGTTTACAAGTTATAAAACACAAATTTTATTTTTTTAGCTAGTTAATTATCAATAAAGTTTCTTACAATTGAAATCTTTAATACTTACAGCTATTTACTTACTAACAACTCTACTCTTAGAAAGCTAAGCATGCTATAGCTCTAAGATAGCTACAAGAGTTACTTTACCTTTAACTATTTTACTAGGGAAATACCTATTACTAGGGAAGAGATAAATTTTAAAAGTTATTTAAAAGTTAGACGTAGCATTAAGTTTATAATATTTTTTGAATAAAATGTTTAGTTTTTTAAACTTTTAAGTTTTAACTGCATATACAAACATTATTAGAACATAAAACAAGACTTGTTGGAACTTATAATTATTTTCGTTGCTAATGTAAATTAACATGACTAACTAGTTTATCAAGTTATACTTTTTATAAACTTCTTAGACATGTACATTTATATATGGTCACTTCAACAAAGTCTTGTGAAAATAATGGTATGCTATTATACGTTATTTTACAACCAGAAAGGTCTAAAAAGTATGAGTTTTGTTTTAGCGAAGTCTCAGTAAATAATTTTAATCTAGACAAGTAAAAGTAAATAAATTTTATTCAATTACAGTATGTTACTGCTAGCCAAAAGTTAGTTGTTATGGGAAAAAAACGTAATCAGTATTGGTTACAATAAAAAAGGCTTTTTTAGTTTAGAGTCCGTTTTTAGTTTAAATAAAATTTACTCTAAGTATAAACTTAGTTAATTTATATATGTTATAAAATCTATAGCGCGTCTCAGTTAAATATATTTTCATCTTAGTTTAGCTAAAAAGTTTAATATTAAACCTTAAGTTAACCTAAACTAATTAATATATCTTGTAAAATTTTTTAGTCTAGTTAGTTATTTATTAGTTTTTTTAACTAAAGCACTATATATAAAAAGTGTTCGAAACATTTCATGTCTAACATCTATTGCAAGGAAAGTATTTTTTTAGCTTTCATCGTAATGAAATAGTTAATACTATACTATTATATAAGTTCTTTTAGTGCTGTTTTAAGAAATATGGAAGTATTGATAAACGTTTTTAAAACTATTTTGTTTAAGTTAATGTAAAAAAAACTATATAAACTGTATAAAGTAAGTAAGTAACTTAATCTATAATAAGACTTAAGTAACTTGTAAAAGTATTTTTTAACAAATCATACTACTCAGACTAGAAAATTTTCAGATTATGTAAATTTTATTGCATAATAAGTAGTATTACAAATGTTAAATTGATAAATTTATTGATTTATAAAGTAAGTGAAACAAAAAATAATGAAAATGTAAAAAAAAATTTACAAAAATATAGTTCAAAAATGACAGTTTTTAAAAAAATTATATATGAATATAATAACCTCAATATTACAAAAAAAAACATTTATTTTTGCAAAATTATCTTTTGTATAAACATTTAAAACTAATTTTATTATTTCTAGCTTTTTAATAGTTAAACAATAAGAATAACTTTACTTATATAAAGTTAAATTTTACACTTATACAAACTAAGTTTTGAAAAAATCACTATTTTGCAATACCTTTTATAAAAATTAAATATGTCAATATAACGCATTAAAAGTTTTAATTAGAAATAATTATTTTTTATGGTAGTAGTTATAAATTTATAAATTCTTTATCATTTTTAATATTTAATAAACTGTATTAGAAAATATTTTTTAAGCTCTTATAAGAATTAGTTTTATAAGAATTTAAAATATACTGTTCTTTTCAAGTTTATCAAGAAAACTTCATATTTATTTGTCATACAGAATGATTTGATATTTTTTATTTTTATTCGTTAATTTCACACCAACAACATCATTGCCATAATTATACTTCCTAAATAATCTATTTTGTTCAATTTCAAGTTCCTTCAAACTTTCTCCTAAGTTTATAAAAGATTCATGAATATCTTTCTTGATTTTTTCCAACTTTTCAATATTATCTATTCTTCGTATGTAATCGTCGCATAACTTTTTATCGTCTGAAAAGTTTTTATTATTCTATTTTAATATATTTTAAATTTAATAAAAAGTATTATTCTATTTTATGTATGCTATGAATTTATAAGGAAGTATTTTAAACTTTGTAAATCTATTATGCTCAATAAAACTTTATTTTTAACTTTGACTATATTTTTGTACTAAATATGTTTTTGTAACTAGTTGCGAAGTTGTTACCTGCAGAATAAAATTGTTCGTCGAAACTTGATGTATTTACTCGGCCACTCTCAATACCATGGAGATGTTCTTGCTTGTTGTTTATACTGAAATAATATACTTTCAATTTATTTAGTATTTCAAACAATACAAAATCAATGTCAATATTTTATAAATTACAAAAAACTATGCATTTTTAAGCCTACCGTCGGGGACTCAGGGTTTTACTATAAGAACAATAAAAAGAAACTAAAACTTTATATTGAATACTATATAATGATAGTATTTAAGTAGCATATTATGTTATCTCGTAAAATAGGTTTTGAATTGCAAATATAAACGAATATTAGTTACTTGAAGTTCTTTAAATATTTCTAAATTAACTGTATTAAACCTAAAGACAAATAAGGTAAACAAAAAATAAACTTACTTTACATTTCCATATTTCTCATTTTCTTCCAAATCAGACATTTGTTGTGATTAAATCAATATAGCTACAACTTTTTATAAACTAACTAGTATAATATCGATAAAGGGTTTTAACTTTTTAAGGTCTAGTCAAGTTTAAATTCTAAAAACAAATCTTTTTTTGTCACAAAAAAAAAAAAAAAACATATCCAAAAATATAGAAATTACTCTAAACATGCTGCATTAAGCAACGCAACTGAAAAAATACATTGCTCAATCATATAATCACAGAATTTTTAGTTAATCATTTATATATTGATTAAACAATCGGTAAAAGTCTGTTGTCTGTGCAAACATATTATATATGAAAACATTGTTTAATACCTTAAACAAAACACTACTTTAAGTTTACATTATTGAAGCTATATACTTTTTTCGATCTTTCTACAAGAAACTTGTAATAGACAATTTAAGGGTGTGAATAGCTTTACTCGTCTTTTTATTAAAATAAGTCCTTTGGTTACAAAAGCTTAAATTTAGAGCTACAGTTTAAACTAGTGTACAATAATACCAATACCAAAATACTTGTTAAATTAATAAAGTTAAATCAATAGTCATGCATTATGACTCGTGCTGTTTCATATGCTTTCCTGTTTAAATTTGCTGAAACTTTGGTGTTCATGCACATTTCTGCTTGTATATAGAATTTATAAAGTGTTGTATATAAATATATATAGGTATAAATACATTGTGTTAAACCAAGCACAATGCAGTTTGTTTAGTTTTTTTAACTTTCGACTGTTAGTTGTGCATTTTAAATTTTTAAAGTTTGTTGCAATACTTTAAACAAGCTTGCAAAATAATTAGAGTACATCTAATAATTTCACGAATGTTTGTATAGACATAAGAATAGACATATTAGTTATTTTTCGAATGTTTTTGCAAACAAAAATATTTGAATAAAATAGTTTACAAAATTGTTGTTTGCTATGTCTTACAATTTTGTTGTTTTATTTTTTTAAATATGACTTTTAACAACTATGTCTTAAATTGGGCAAATATTTTTCTATGCTTTAACAAAATATTTCTAAACCTTATTTCTTGAATTTAGTTACGAAATCTTAAAAAAAAATAATAAAGTTTCAAAACATATAAATTATCTTAGAATCAAATTTGTATGTAGTAAGTTTTATGTTGTTCAATTTATTTCTTATTTAAAATAATTAGGTTTATTTATAAGTACTTATATACAATTAACTTGTATATTTTTCCTGAATAAAACATCTAACTAAATCCGTGGTGTACGATTGAATAACGATTTAATAATAGGTATTTTCGTACACCAAGTCCTTTGACCAAGCTTTTTAGCCTTTTAGCACTTATTTTTAGCATTCAACAATAAAGTGTTTTTAAATGATGTTTAGTACTTTTAAATTTATAGCTTTAAATGCTTAAATATAAACTTCAGTCATAACGCAGAGTGTTTTAATTTAGAACATTATAATTTCGGTAACTTAAGCTTAATAGTTAGAAATTTATGCTCATATCTATTACAAAAAGCTAAGAATAATAACAATTATTCAGCATCAACAAATTTATTGTCAACTATAAAATAACGCAATAATGCAGTAGTTTGTAAGCTAAAATTTCAAAATAAGATTTTTTAGTGTTAAAAATTTTGATGTGAACAAAAATAGTTTGATTTGTTAGTTCAATCAAGTACATATGTTTTTTTAATTTTGAATAAATTATTTATCTGATGTTTTTAGTTCTATTTCTGTTTGCTTACTCTAAAATCTATCAGCGGTTTAATTAAGTTCTAAAAATTAAAGTAATATTTACTTTTTCTGTAAATCTGCAATGTATGTAAAAATAAAACAATTTACTGATGTTATCAGTAAATTTTTTAAATACATTTTTTAATTTTCTTAGAAACTGAAAAACAAATTTAATGAATTTTCCGTTTATAGTTTTTTATAACAATCAACTGTGGTACTAATAAAATATAATTGATAAAAGCTTAATTTTTTATGTGACAACCTAATGAAGTAATTCATGTGTTTGTAGTTTTTAGTTGTACTAGTTAAATTGGACAGTATAGTTAAATTTTCATACGTAGTAATTTTTACAAATCCAAGTTTTATTACTGCTTAGAATTGTAGTTTTAGCTTTTTGACAACAAAATATGATTGGAAACTTTAACATATGTTCTAAGTTACAAAGCTTTCGCTCTTTTTTAGAAACCTACACCTTATAAAAATCAAGATAAAAATTTTTCATTATATGTTTCATTTCGAAGTATTTATGTGCTTCATTAGACTAAATGAGATTTATTACAATTTACTGCAACTAGAAAAAAAATACATTTTGTGGTGTTCAAATACAATTGTAGGTCTTAGGCAAAGTTTAGCACAGGGTTTCCAAACTTTTTTTCATATTTGAAATAGAACTTTGAAGAAATTAAAAAAGCTATATCTTGTGTAAGTATTAGTAAAATAGCAAGTTAAAAATAAAGAGTTTTATGACTGCCTAAAAATTAAAAAAAAGAACCCTTTTGCCCTTTTACTAGTTATTGCCCCGACTTAATAAAATTGCCCCCGGGGGAGGGGCGGTATTGCCAACTTTGGGAAACCATGGTTTAGTACCTTGAATAATTAAAATGTTAATTATAGCATTTTAGGTAGCAAATAACACTGGTTAGGTCTTGTATAAAATTTTTATTTCAAAACTACTTTAACTACTCAAAAAATTAGTTTTTTTAAGTACATCATGTACACAATTTAAGAATACTGATTAAAGCAGGACTACCAAAATATCCCCTAAGGAGTGGTATCGCCCATTTTGAAAGCTCTTGTTCTAGAGTATATATACAACTAAAAATTAATTTAACTTGTTTAAAATAAACAAAACTGATTAAATTATCAACATAAACATTTTATGGGACAATATTTGTAATTTTAGTAAAAAAACTGTGTTACTATTTTTACTTTCAAATCTTATTATACTACTATTAATTTGGTGCAAAGAAGTTATGGGTTACAAAAAATAATTCGTTTATTTTTTTGACTTATCCATTTGATATGTGTTTTGGAATATTTTAACCTAGATTTTTTACGGGACAAAACCTAAATTTAAATGTGTAAAAAATATAGTTTTGTAAGTATAACTTAGAACTAAATTGGTTTCAGTATGCTTGTAAAACTTATAAGATATGATTAAAAATCATTTTAAAGCGTTAAAGTGTAATCAATTTTTTTGCTTAAGATTAAAGTTAGCTATTTAGTATCTTATGTTAAATAAAAATACAATTTACACTAAATAAAACAAAATTGATAACTCTTTTAGAATAAGAAGATTTAAATACTCTTGAAAAAATCGATTTTGTAGCTTAACACTGAATGCTTTAATTTAAAAACTAAAAATCTATATTAAATAACCAACATAAATATTTCGAACATTTATTTATAAACAATTTTGTACAACATTTGATCAACAAATAAGAAGAAAATAAAAACAAAAATATTTTGAATTTTCATAAGAAAATACAAAAACAAAAAACATTATATTCAAAACAGTCTCGACATGATTCAAGCGTGATATAAAACAGTCTCAATATAAAGCTTTTCATTTAATAAAAGGCACATAATTTAATTGGACTGAATCTCGATATAAGCTCTGGAAATAAAAAGTAATATTACAAATATACTAGAATAAAAAGTATACATAATTTACATAATTTTCAATAGAAGTCGAGAAAGAAGGGACAAATCTAAAACTTATACTTAAAAATTGTTAAAATGTATTTTATTTTGAGCTTTTATTTAATATTTAACTTTTGAAGACTTATGAAATATTCAATATTTCTATTTGTGCAAATCAAAATATTAAACACAATAGCTCTTTTGGATAATGTGAAAAAAATTTATGAAAACCAAAAACTTAAAAATTCAAACTACCTTTAATATTATTAAAACAAACAGGTATATATTGTTTTAATAAAAAACTAATTATTTTTTATAGTAGGGCAAAAACCATGTATAACTTTTTCTATCTACATATACATCCGTTGTAATGTTTATAAACCATCAAACATATGACAAATACTAAATTAACAAACAGAAAAAATTAGTCATTTTAAAAAGTACACAATTAAATTGTATATAAGTTTGTATATAGATATCATGAAAATGACTGAAGCAACTAATAAAAAAAACTTTGAACCAGATTTATAAATTGCTAGTATTTTAATATAAACACAATTTTCTCTTTTCAAATTAATAAACTAATATAAGTTTATTTTAATTAAGAGACCATCAAAAGTAACTTTTTTCCACATTAAAAAACAACTTTTTTTTTTATTTCACATTTTTCAACTCCGCAAACTTTATCATCTCATCTAATTTTAATTCGTAAATTTAATTTTTCCTGAGTATTGGTTTTTCCAATAAAATGTGGGTACCATTTGTGTTTATTGGTAGTTTTTGCTGTAAATGGTGCCGGACCAGATGCGAAACGTTGTCAAAGTGCAGGTCCCTGGTTCGAACCTGTGGAAAAAAAATTGTTTAAAACTTTTTAAAAAAATTACTTAAATTGTTTATAAA
Organism: Thalia democratica; assembly: GCF_965202585.1. Classification (NCBI taxonomy): domain Eukaryota; kingdom Metazoa; phylum Chordata; class Thaliacea; order Salpida; family Salpidae; genus Thalia; species Thalia democratica. The sequence continues at coordinate 42,129 of NW_028139589.1, forward strand.
TTGTTAGATAATTGTTAGAACCTGTGGAAAAAAATTGTTTAAAACTTTTTAAAAAAATTACTTAAATTGTTTATAAATTGTTAGATACGGGTAAATAACCTTAAACTTATTTAAAACGAACTTTTAATTTTAATTGTTGCTTAACAACAGTTAACTTTAGTTGTTGATTTACTTTCTTCTAAAGCAAACTGTTTAGATTTTATTTGTGATACTTGTTAATTTACAATTTGTTTACAATTATTACAAAACCAAAATTTAAATTTAAACATTTTATATAATTTTTAACAACTTTTTGACACATAACACAAGGAAATAAAAATAATGCATTTTATCAACTTAACAACAGGTGAAGTAAAAATCTAGTTTATTCCTTCTTTCAAATACTTTTTTCTCATATGTAAGTATATTGAATAAGCAGTAACAATTTTTTGCTATTGTAAACTTAGAGTATTTTAAATACATATACATTTACTAAACTAATAGTCCTGTTTAATTTGATTTAATAAACTACTAATCAATTGTAAAAAATATGAAAAGCTGAAAACTGAATCACGAAGTTCAAAACTGTTTATTATCACAACAAAGTCGTAGCAACTACATTATTACGTCATATTGCTTATCGTCAATTTCTGCAGAAATTTACACAAATTGCTATTAAATTGCCCTGTTTTTTACAATTTGTTGCAGAAAAATCAGCTTGTTTTGCAGCATTTGCAACTTTTTATTTTGTCTTGAAGCCCATTTAAATTTTAAACTGAAAACTTTTTATTAGAGTGGAATTTTTTAGTTTTTTAATAAAAACACAAAACTGGTAACTACAAAAAAAAAAAAGTTTATATGTTTAAAAAAAAAAACAAGATATGTTATTAGATATGTTAGCTTAATTAAGTTGATGTATTTGTTTTTAGTTGTAAACTAACTGCCAATGTGTGTTATAATAACTTAGTGATATTTTGTATAACTCCGTTTTAATAAAAATCTAAAGTTTTTACAACTAGAAACAAAAAAAAATAAAAAAATTGTCGTACAAAATTTTTAAATTACTTGTATTTTTTCAGTAATGATTTATGGCTTTGTAACAAACACAAACCAAAGGAATGACATTTAAATCATAAATCATTTTGCTTACGCGTGTAAAAGCGCTTTAAATTAAAAATCAATCTTGTTACAGTTAAAGAAAAACGTCAAGCTTCAAAAGAATTGCAGCATGTTTTAAATTTGAAACATATTTTTAGCATTTTCTGCATGTAAACTTTGACAAGTTGAAATGATCAAAAACTATGTATGTATTCTTTTAAAATGAGCTAAAGCTTAAAATTTTAGTTTTAAAATTATGTTATAACTTAATACTAAAAAACTTAATCATTTGCAAAATGTTTATGAAAAATAAAATAACCATACACGGTTTAAAATTTAATAAATATTTGTTTAATATGATTTTTTTCAGTTTAAAAATTTCTAATACTTGTTCAATTATTTAAATAGAAAACAAAATACTTAAAATTTTTGAACCGTAATAGAATTAGAGATAAAGTTTTCAAAAGTAAACTAATTTTCAAATACAATCTACTTTCAAAAATACGTTTTAAATTTAATCTCCACTTTAATATATTACATCATATAATAAAAACAAACTTTTTTTAGCATATAAGTTTCAAAGTGTTTATGCACCTTTTTTTTCATTGAATAAACTATAGTTTTGACTATAAGCATAAATAGATGAATAAAAATAAATAAAGTAAAAATTAAAAATTCAGAGCAACAAAAGCGTTGTTACTTTTTTATTTTTTAAATCAAACACAATTTATTAATTATTCAATTTCAAAAACTGTTCAATAAAATTATTAGTTAAGCTCAGATACAGTTTTATTTCGCAGAAAGTTTAACATTATATTATTAATTGCAATATTGACTTCAAACTGGATATCGTGCAAATATATAATTTTTACAAGGCATTAGTCATCACTACTACAACATTATTACGTCACAATTATCTTTTAAAAGTTTGTTTTATATTTCATAAATCATCATAGTCATGACTACTTATGTCTGAAAATACTAAACTAGTTTGAAAAAAATCTGGTTTTTGAAAAAAAAATTTAAAAAGAAAATATTTAACAGTTATTTAATTTGTTTGGTATACATTACCATAGATAAACTGACTTTAAACTCAAAGTATTTTAGAAATTTTAAACACGTTTATTATTTTAAGCTATATTAAAGTTTTATTTTTATCTATTACACTTAAATAAGAAAAAAATTCAATAAAATAAAATTTAAAAAGTAGCCGTTTTACCGTTTTGTATACTAAAGACAAATTCAAACTTTTCACAAATACCAATTCATTTTATAAGCTACAAACACTTTAATCCTGTATCTGAAACACTTCAAAAGCCAAGCTTAATTCCTTTTTAATTAACTAAATTTAAAGTTCAAACATTTTTTAAAGCTTAACACCTTTCTTATTTTGAATTATACTTTCAAGCTTTGGTAATATTTCAGCACTTAAACTAAGAAAAACTTTGAAACACTAAAAAAAACACTTTGAAAATACTGAGAAAATACTTTAAAACACTTAAAAATGCTTTTATTTGTTATATTTTTTGTTGCTAATACAATAATCTCCTTTTAAGGCTCTTCAGAATTTCTTTGAGTACTTTTTGCTTTAAAACAACTTCTAACATTTTGAAATTATTTTACTTTTAAATTTTAAAATTTCTTAAATATAAGACTGTGTTGATTACAATTAAAACTTTTTCAACGGCCGTTAAGAGAAACAAAATTTTTAATGTTTTCTGTATTGAAAGTTTGCATATAAATTATGTTTAAATCTTTTAACATGGTGAAAGATTAAAATAGATATTTCTCCAAAATTTAATTTAAATTCCTTTTTACTTTATTATAAGCTTTAAAAAATGCCAATTAGAAATTTAAAAACAACACATTTTAAACAATTTTTTATAGTACAAAACTTAAACTATCTAAAGAATAAAACAATAATTATTTTTACCAAAATTTATCGAAAATTTACCTGCTAAGAATGTTTAAAAAACTTTTGATATTTTTTTTAGCTTAGAGTAATTTTAAAAAGTACTTGTTGATTAAGATAAATTATTTCTAGCTAATAAAAAACCTTCAAAGGGTTTTTACCAAAAATTTTAAAATTTACAGCAAAATTAATTCAAAAAATGTATGTAAAAAATTAGTTATGGTAAAATATTTTCATTAATAAATTTTCTACAGCTACAAAATTCATGTGTAGTTAAACAGAAAACGAAAATGTTAACATAATTTTTGCATCTGAAAACTATCATTTTAATTTTTTTTAAATAAGTTATTAAAAATTACAGTGCAATTCAAATAAAGCGGGCAACAATTTAGTTATAAAGCTATTGAGAAATCCAACCACTTGAAATGGTTGAGTGGTTTCTCAATTTGTGCGCTTCGATTAAAGAGAAAATCTTTTAATGCCAAAAAAACGTTGAGTGCCTTGTAGTCAATAAACATTTTAGTTTTCATAAGTTTTAAAAACAAGTTTTAAAAATTCTATTTAATATACTTAACAAAAACTTATTTGTTCGTGTTTTTTAATAAAAACCATTAAACTCATAAACTTTAAAATAACTTTTATTTTTTGCTGTTACAAAATGTTATTTAAACAGTTTGTGATTGTATTTGTTTCTTTTATAAAATAAATAAACAATAATTACCCTTAACGCAGAGTTTATCATTAAAGCAGTTTTTCTTATAACTTCTGAATCATCTAACTAGAATTTCGTACAAAATATTTTTGTTAATAAGATGTATACAAACGTTAAACTAAGTAATAAAAAAAAAAATTTTTTTTGAGTAAAATTAAATCAAAAAGTTGTCTAAATTATATAAAATCCAACATTTATAAATACTATTGTTATAATTCAAAAAAATTGTACGAAAATAAAAAAAAAAAAGTACTTTACTTTAATCACAAAAGTACTGTAACTTACTTTTAATTAAAATATCACAAGGTTTTATAAATAATACATCAACTACTTGTATAACTTAGGACTGAACACTTTATTTATTTATTTAGATTTTAAAATATTCTAATAAAAACTATTTTCATACACATAAAAGTAATTCTAGTCATCATAAAAAAATAGCTTAAAAATAACAACGTCTTATAGGTAACATATTAGAAGTCAGTTTAATAAATAAAGCTAAACACCTTAAAAAACAGATTAAAAAAATTAAATAAGTTATGTAAAACTAGTATAAATGATCAGTTTGAATAACACAAACAGAAACATTATTTGTTTAAGAAAAAAAGTTTTTGAACAAATTATTTTAAGTATTTTACACAGTAGATTTAATATAACAAATATTACTTTTGTTTGAATTGTAACAATAACAAACTGTTTTTATTTGATGCACAAAATTGTTTGTTTGTTAATAGAAGTTTATTGTGCTTACTTTAAGTTATATAGCTGATTAAACATTAGTATTGAACTTCAATACTTTATAAACTTAGTAAATAACTGTAATAAAAATAAGCGTAATAAAAAGATGAAATTTTCTTGTACATTAATTATGTGAATTAATTGTTTTCATTTTCTAAGCTAGCTGTTAGTAACACAAATAGCTACTTTAAACAATAATCTAAACTTTTGAACTCTTTATAAACTATCTCAATAGAAAAGGAAATTTCTGTAGTTTATTACCTAATTAATTTGTTTTTTCCTTTGTCGTTTTAGTTTAAATAAGATGCATTAAAGTCTTAATCTCTTACTCATAAAGTTAAACACTTAAAATTTGATATGAAAAATTACTTTTGTACAAATGTACTATTTAAAAACTAATATGGTATTTTTTTATTTTTTATAAAAAACTTAATTAAGATTTACCTTTTTTGGACTTTTATTAGTCAAACTCGTTACTAAACTAGAGTTTATAAGTTCTAAACTGAAAAATTAATAAGCTTGCAATATTTATAATACTAACAAAGGCTCAAACTTATTGTATAAAACAAACTAAAAACTTAAACCATCAAAACTTGTAATAAAGAATAAAAAAATAAATGTTATTACGTACAATATATATTTTCTTATAAATTGTTTATAACCTTTCTAGTTTCTTAGAAGTTAATAAAATCAAAAAATACTTTAAATGTACAAAGTTAGTTTTGGAATTTATAAATTTACAGATACTCAAAAAGTACAAAAGACAAAAGTATTATTTAATCTTTGAAAGAATATAAAGTTTTTGCACAATGTAACTGAGGCACTTAATTCTAAAATATTTTCAATCACTTGTATTTGTCAAGTATCTCTTGAATGGCAATAAAAATCGTCAATTTATATAAAATGTACTTTCAATTCTTTGAACGGAAACTATTAACAAAAGCCATTGTTCTGTTTTGAAGTACTTATTTAAAAATTCTAACTATTTTCGGTGATTAAACAAACTATAACTTTTAAAGAATAATCTATAAACATAATTTCTAGAAACAAAAGTTATTTACAACTTTTTTCTTTACTACGTGCAGCTTAACTAACAAAATAAATATTGACTGATTTTAAAACTTACATTACTCTGTTTATATTATAAACATACAGTTGAAATTTTATGATCAAAAAAATTTTAGCTTAAAATCATAGTTTTTAGAGGTATAAATATCAGGGTTAGTCGAACTTATTTTCATAATCTCGCACTTAGTAGAAATTTAAAATATAAAATACATTTATTAGATAAATTACTAGATAATAGCCCATTTAAAGTAAAAACCAAAAAAAAGTGGCCTTTTTTAGAAAACCCTGTTCTATAAATCGATTTATCATATCCGTTGCAGTGAATAGAAACCTTAAATTGAGTACCGTTATCATAAAACTTTTTATACTGTCTAAACAAGTTGTTATTAACAAACTTTGTGAAAAATTTTTACTACAACAGAACTCAAAATTTATTTAGTTCTTAAAAAGGTTAAAAACAAGAGTTGTTTATTTACAACTATAATAACTATTTTGCTTTAAATATTTGTTTTATATATGAACAAGAACTGATATTACTTCAAACAACACTTAAAATAAGTTACAAAATTACTATTATTGACATGCATCATAACGTTTGCAAAATTTGCATTATACTTGTTACTAATTGTTTTTATATTTTAGTTTGTCCTACGTTTTGTAGGACTTCAAATTAAAACAGTTCTCCCGCTTTTTTACAATTTTTTTCTATATGGTAATATAATTGAAATTTTTAAATTAATAATAAAATTACGCAATTTTATAATAATCATTAAACTACGTCACTATTGCTATCAGATTCAATTTTCTTACCATGCAATATGATTGAAAACAATATTTTACTCTATTGGTGATCTTTAGCATTAATAAAATTCTTAAAAAGTAGAACTACTAAGCTTATAACTTCAATAAATAAGTCGAAAACTATTGCAAAACAAGGAATCTGTTTATTTAGTATAAAAAAAGCAACTAAAATGTAGAAGTTAAAGGCATTTTTTAATCAATTAAAACAACTTGTAAGTTCTTTGCTTAAATTTATTATCTATTTTTTTGACTAATGAATGTGCTTGTTCTTTTTACAATCAAACTTGTAAAAATAATACACAATCTCACATTCTAACACCAAAAATACTTATTAAGTATTGCATAAACAAACCAATTCGTGTAAACACATGTGATTGCAACTCACGGCCTAATTAACTTTTTATTTCTTTAAAGAGAATTAAGACAAATCATAAAATAGCTATTTATATACAAACTAGAACGCAGATTTATACAAAAAACTTAACAAACAGCAATAAAACAAGCTATCGTTAAAGAGCACTAATCCAAATAACAATTTAAGTTATCTAACGGATTAATAAAACAAAATGAGTAAACGCTTTTATTTATTACAAGTAAAAACATACTATATAAACCTACTTGTCTTGATTAGATCTACGTATAAAACTAAGCTTCTATAACAAACTTAAAAATTAAAAATTACGACATAAAACTACAAAGCTAATGACATCAGTACGCTTGGTTTCATTTATAAATTTAAAATAGTACCAAACTATTACAAATTAACTCAAGATGTTTTAGATATTGTATGAAAACTTTTTATACTGTAATTCCTTTAAATACTCGGTTTCAAACACATTATTTACTAATGAATTACAAAAATTATCACCGGGCTTCGCTGTTTTGGAGTCACTAGAACTTGCGCGTTTAAATGTTATCTTTCATGAAATTTATCCTACACTCAGTAGAATTATAAATAATTTGCATCTTGACGGTTAGTTACAGGTGCGAGAATTATTTTTCGAGAATTTACACTGAAATTTAATGTAATATATTTGCAAAATTTTATAAAAAATATTTTGTGACGTCAGCAAATACAACAGATGCATAAAATTTTCTGAAATTTCACAGATTTCTTTAGTTTTTAAAAGATAAAATTTTGCGCATAACTTTAATTAGATCAACTTTTAGAACGAAATAACAAACAATAAGAATGTTAGTTATTTTGAAGTAACAAAAACTCCTTAATTTAGAAGTAAACAAAACTATGGCGTATAAAAACATTAAAAACAGATCTATAACAGGTAGTAAAAACTCGTTGAAAAGTAAGAATTTTGAAGCACTTAAATGAAAGTCTTAATATATATTGAGCATTACTGAAAGTTTTCAACTTGTAGAAAAAATAACTGACAAAAATGTACTTATAAAACCACAGATAGCTAACTAATACAAATAGAACTTTGAAAACTTCAAAAACAGATCTACAGTCTATAACGGTCGATTAAAAAAATACAAAACACGCTCTCCTAAAAACTCTTAAAAACTTTAAGGCCACACACAGTTAAAAAAGTATAAGCCACTTACTAAACAAATATTCTTAATTAAAAAATACCATTTGTTCTAGAAAGAAAGTCTTCAAAGAACAGTTGAAACTTCCAAATTTTAGTTCAATAAAAAGAAATTACGATAGTTTAATGATTACTTTATTAAGACTCTGTTGTTGAGCAAGTTTTTTTTTTATTTTTACATACCTATAACGAACTTTAAACGAAACTTTACTACATTATCAGTTTAACAAAAAATTACAAATATCTTAATCGGAGATGTTAGCTAAAGTAACATATTAACAACAATGCACAAATAACATTAAAAACAAACAAACGCTTAAAAATTAATATTTTTATTTTAAACCTGTAATTAGTAGGGCTACAAATAACTGCATTTATATATCTAAAGCTAAGTACATTTTAATTAAAGTTTCTTTAAGAACTAACTTATTTCGAAGAATTTATAGTTTTTCAATACTTGGTTTGAAACTAATATTATGCTAGTTTATAAATTACCACAAACCAATTAGTTTTTTATTTAAACTATCATTTTTATCAAAACAAACAACTGTACTTGTATGCAAACACTTTTTTAGACGTTTCTTTACTCATAAAATATAAACAGTGTACATAAAAAAAAATATAAAAAAAACTGTACACAGAATAAATTCCACCAATACGAACAACCTACAAAAGTTTAGTTAAAAACTAAACAAATTTAGAACTTTTGTATAAGCGAATTGAAACAAATTGTACGCAATTTTTGGCATGTTTCTCAAGTATAACCTTAATATATTTATCTTTATAATTATAAAACTTTTTATAACTTATGGGAAACGAAACGTGGTGAGTCAAACAAAATATTTGCATACTAAAGTACTACTGTTTTGATTTTCCAACGGGCTTTCCTTGTTTGGATATCAGTTTTTTAGCACAGTATCCTATTAGTATCGTTTTATCCGACACGCAGTTGGATTACAATAATTAGCTCTCTTAAAGAATATTTATAAAAAAATTGTGAAGTACATATTTATAACGAAAATTTTTCAGATTTTATACAAGTTACTCCGTTACGTCAGCAAATATATTTGGTTGAATTTTTTACAGAAAATCTTTTAGAAGTTTAGAGACGATAAAAACTTACACATAAGTAAATGTTAAGCAATTTATATAAACTAATATTCAATAACAAAAGGCTACAAAACATTAAGACGAGGTCGTCAAAGTACCGGCCAAGTGCTTTATTCTTTTTTCAGATTTTTGGCTTAAAACAGTGTTTTATATTACTTACTACAATAATTTAAAAACAACTGTAGTCCACGGAAAAAAAAAAGTTTTTCTATAAAGTGCAGCCCGCGACTTAAAACGGCTGCTGACCCCTGCTTTAAAAGAATTATAGAGTTTCAAAACTTAAAATAAAACACAGATCTATAATCTTTAGAGGGTATCAAAACTTTTAAATTAAAACTCTTTAAGTTAGACTTAACAAGCAGTTCAAAAAAAAAATTGGCCTACAATCAGTAGGTCTATGAACAATTCCTATCTTTTAAGTTTGTTTTCTAATCGGCGCATTTGATTTAAATTTTATTTCAATATATAACTGCTGCATAAATCATTTCTATTCTCAATAGGAGCTAGAATTTTAAAATAAATAACACATATATAAATAGTTTCTAGTTTCTATACTTTGTTTGCAGAATAAAACTTAACTTATCATATTAGTACTTTGTTATTAGATTAATAATAGCTGAAACTATTTTAACTTTATATATTACATTAAAACTTAATCACAGTTACTTAAAATTTCAAGCCCTATTATTATTCGATTATTAAAGCTATTGTTAAGACACAGTTCTTTGGTCGTTTAAGTTAACTTAAAACAATAAACTATTATAACTACTATTTTAAAACTATCAAAATATAACTGTATCTTATTCACATAATACATTTATAACACTAACAATAAATTACAAGATTATTACATATGCGCTAGCAGTAACTGCTTATCTATTTCTAAATAAATTTATAAACCTTATTGTACTTGTACCATATGGCCCTATTTGGAGTAGGGCTTCAAACAATGACCTTACAGGAGGTTTAACTGTAGCCTCGAAATATACTTTGATTATATTGTTATTATGTTTTTGCGAATTTGATAAACATATTGGTGTTACGTCACTTTGTTTATGAGGTTCGAAAATTATGTTGTTTTCGAATTTTAAAGAATAAAAGGATAAAATTATAAAATTTTGCGCGTTCTAAGCAAACTCGCGCGTAAAACTTATAAAGTTAATGACAAAGATATATATTTGCTTTTCAAGAAAATGTTTATGTAAAATAGATATGCAAATGCAAAAAGACTGTAAATTTATTGCTTGTTAACAAAAATAAAATGAGTTCGATTACATTAGATAAAGAAAATCTTAATACTTTATAAAAGTATAGCTGTTAAATAGTTGTAACAGATTCAAAATTTAAAGTTATTATAACTAATAGAAATTTCAAATATTCAAAAACTACTTATTCAATCTAATAGTTTGTTAAGACAGACTTTTTCTAAGAACTGTAATCTTTAACAAGTTATATTAAGATAAAATAACTAACTGCATTTAGTATTAACTTAAAACTAAAAGCAACAACTAAGGAGCATTCAAGGATTAACTAGTGTTTGTGAACACTAAATTAGATTATGATAAATAAATCAACTAATCTTTGCAAAAAAAAAAGCTAACAAAAGGTGTTTGTTTTTACATGAGATGTACATGTACTATAATAACTATTTATTAGTACCAGAATTAAACAAATACAAATAAAAATAATTAAGCTTACAACTTCTAAATATACAAGTTGCAAATGTTTGTGAATATAAAACAAAACTAAATTGAAAAATAAATAAAACAAAAAAATTAACTAACAACTCATTGTGGATCAACTAACAGCAAATGTTTGTGATTATAAACAGATGCAAATAAACAAAACTATATTAAACACTAGCAACTCCTTTAGGGCCAATAAGTAATAAATGCTTGTGAATTCCATACAACTATAATAAATATACAAACAAATAAACTATGAAACATTACAAACAAACTAACAACGCATTCTGGGCAAACCAGTAATGAATGCTTGTTAGTAGTTACTAAATAAATAATTAATTAATTAAATAAAACAAACTAACAACTCCCTCTGGATCCACCAATAAAAGATGTTTGTGAATTCCGTCTTTGACCCCTGACAACACGAACTGTTTCTCACCACTAGATGACTCCCTAACGAGAAAATCTCCGTCGTTCACCAGTAGGTCTTCAGCCTCTCTTCTAGATAGGCCCATGTGGAACCTGTCAAGTAATTATATAATTCATTTAATTTATTTTTATTTACTTATTTGCAAGTGTAAATATCACGAAATCATGTCTCTCCCATCCAATGAGGAACTTTTTATTTATATACAGTTTATTTTATTTTTTCTGGAGATTATATAAAAGTATTATGTTAGACCTTTCGGAGAAAACACTTATTTTTGTGGTATGTTTTCAATTACTAATGTATTGAAAAAAACAAGAAACTGTCTCTTCGTGATAATCCCATGCGGGCCTTTAAATAAAAAATAAATTTGCTTATTTTATTTGCTTAGTTCCTTATACTTTATATGTTATATACAAATAACAACAAGGAGTTATTCCTCCTAGAAAATGCATTGAAATAATTTTTAGAGCATTTTAAAATTACATTATAAACACCTTTTTTGATTAAACTTTTGTTCGCAGCTGTCTATTTCAAAAGATATTATTTTAAATACACTTTATATAACAGTCTGCTAAACAACTTGTAGGATGGGTTGTTTTGTTTTTCTTTAGAATTACTAAGCTCAATTTTATATCAAATATTATTACGTTTTTTATTGTGGGTCATTAACAAACACCATGTGAAACTTTTGAGAAATTAATTTTTGTTATATTATTTTCTTATTTTTTAGCAATTTGTTGAGCATTTGTAAAACAGTATGTTTATTAAGTTATATTTTTTCATAGCGAATACATTTTCTTAACTATAAAGAAAAAAGAGATAAATTTGTTTGAAAGCTTCTAAGTCTTTAATGCTTTGATAAATTTGTACTTTTTTTGCAGTTATTTAAAACAATAAATTGTTACAGTCAATCTCTTAAGTTGTACAATTTTACTTTTAACTTTATTGTACTTAGTACAATGTAAAAAAAGTATTTGTAAGCAACATTTTAAAATATATAGTAATTATTGCTATGTTTAAGTTTATATAATTTAAATACTAAACTTAATTGTACTTTTTTATGCCTAGTTACTAAAGCAAGCTGGTTGCAACTTTAAAAAAGTTACAACGTTTACAATGCAACAGTAGTAGAATTTTTTGATGGTAAAAAGTTGAGGAAAACATCAAGTATTAAGAAAACTAAATTGTCAATAACACTAAAACTGTATTGCATATGGATTACTCTGAGCTTAATAAAAACAAATAAGGTTTTGAAAATGTGCAAGTTATGTAGTAGAGTTCTTACTATTGAAGTTTAAAAAATAAAATAGTTTAAAGATATTTGTGAATAAGCTAACAACTGTTAATAATAGATAACTTTATTGTTGAATTTTTTTTTTCTTAGGTTGAAAAAATTTTGTCAGAATTAAATCAATTAGGTTTTTTTCAATGAAAACTTCAACAAAGTTTATCAAAGTCTACAAAACATACTTTAACTAGACTGAAACAAAAACACTGCATTAATTTTAGTTCTAAATTTTTCAATTTAAGTTCAGTTTTAATATAACTTGCTTATATTTAAAGGAAGTTTAATTTTATTTATCTCGTTAAACTATTTTTGGCTTTATATCAAAGCTAATGATAGTAAATTACACAGTGCATTATAAATTTATTAAACTTAAAATCAATATTTTATAAACAAAGTTTACAATATGTTGTTAAAAGTTTCTTTTACTAGAACTTAATTTAACTTTTTTTTAATTCTAAATTTTATAAATTAATTAATAAATGACTACTTAATAGTTTTAAATAATCATTTTGAAATAATGGTTTATCCATTTGTTTTAACTTTTAAACAGCTATAAAAAACTGATAAACGTAGTAAAAATTATTTCTGTTTTAATTTCTTTTTGGATAGTATATTCAACAAAATAACTTATATTCTAATTTGCTGTCAAGATATTAGCCTTTTCATTATGGTTTTTACTTAGTGATACTTTTCCAAGTTAAAAGTTGCTAAGCACGATTATTAAAATTACTCAAGGTTTTTTATTTAATTATCAAAATCATGTATAAAAAAAATAGATAAAAAGTATAGAAGCTAAAATATTTTTTTTCAACTATAAATTCAAAAAAATTATATAAAAATACATAAACAAGATACTTAAAGTATGGACATATAGCCCAAATATATAAAATAATAAAAATGATTAGCATATGAATTAAGTGAACTTTACCTTAGTTTACTTATTTCAATAACGATATTTAGGAGTGGTTTATAATTTAAAGATCAGAAGTTAACTACAAACATTTTTAGGATAAATATAGAACGAAATTTTTCTTAACTTTAAAGTTATTCATGTAACTGTAGCATATATTATTAATGCTATTTTATAGTTAAAAAAATATCGTTAAGTTAAAAACTTAAAATCATTTCAATACTTTTGATATGGCCAGTTTAAGTTTCATATAAACTACTTGCATTTCATGAGAACTAAAAAGACATTTCAAAAATAAAACTATAAAGTTGAATTTATGTTGTTGATATTTATATGTTGTATAAGGGTAATTTAAGCTTACTTGAGAAATGTTAACATGTTAATTTCTGGACGTAATTTTGTTTTTTGTCTAGTTTTAAAACATAATAACAAAACAAAATCAAAACAATATAAAAACAAACCAGGGTTCTTCAGTTAATGGTACTTCCCTGTCAACCATTTCATTTTGCCCGGACGGTACATCGTATGGTTGGTTCTGGTGCTCTAATGGTTGTTTTTGAAATGGTTCGTTGTGGTGGTTTTGGTGGTTGCTTGGTTGAAATTGGTGTTGTTGAACTGTTTGAAATGAATAATTATTGCTATTTATTATTGTGGGTTGTTAAGAATTTCTACTTAATACATTTACAAATCATTAAATTTGAAATCATAATTATACTTTTTACTTCTATGTAATTTGCAAACCACTACTAACTACATGTTATTTAGTTTACAAAAAAAATATTTGAAGTATATTTTTTTTTTTTTTGAAAGGACATAAAGTTATAAACAAAGATTACTTATAAAAAAAAGAATTATTGACTTAAATTATTGGTTGAAATTTACCTGATTTCTACTAAGTTTGAAAGAATTTAAAAGGTCAATTAAAAAAAAAACGTTGTAATTTATATTTATCAATTCTTAACATATACGCTTGTAAAAAAATCACTTCAAATAAATTATAAAAAGTGTTTCTTTTTGAGCGGAAAGATAAACGATGTCAGCATACAATAGTATAAAACGTGAGCATTAAGTCTATAATTAAAAGACTAACGTTTTTTGTTTACTTAAAAATTAAACACATCTTGCGAATAGGTATTTAATTTTGCCAAAAGTTGCTTATTAAGTTTTAATCAATATGTGATCACGGATTATTTACAGCTTTTGTTGTCACGAAAATACTGGTAAATGATAAATTCTCAGTAAAACATGCTTTATTTTTTTAATTGTTTGTTTTAGGAGTACAAATAATTCATTTAGTTTGACTAGACACTGAACTAGACATTTATTAAAAGTGACTTCCTAGAAAAAAAACATTATTTTGTAAATTTTGTATAGTTTCAAATTCAACTAATAAAAAAATTAAAAATGCTCCATTTTAATATTTGTTTATATAATTGGTAAACAACATTACTCTTGTAGTTTTAAATTTAAAGCATCAGTCGAAAAGTTATTGAACCATATTATAAAACTTTAATAAAAATTTTCAAGTTCAAATTCTATCAAGTAAAACACTACAATTAGTATTATCTATATAATACTTGGATTAACAAACAATAAACAAAACTAATAGTTTAATACTGTATGAACTTTCTACATGGTTAGGTAACCTGTTAACAAATTATTTCATTTTTAAATATAGAATTTATTATTATTTTATTTATTATATGTTATAGTATAAATTAAGTAAGTTGACTATGTGTGATTAATTATAGTAATTTTGAGGTCCATTAGTTTACCAAAAGTTCAAAATAATGCATCATAAATGGTAAGGTCAAGTAAAAAGTTTATTCTGTTTAAATGACTAGTTAAGAATTAAAAACCTTCTTATTTAAATATTAATAAATCTTGGTGGTAACTTTTTTAGCTTAACACCTTAAACATGTTTTGGTTCGATAACTTAGTATGAGACCACTAAACAAATATTGGTATTAAATATTTTTCAGTAACATGAACGAATATATTTAAAAGTTCTCATGCAAAAAATACTTTAATTAAAAATATTTTACTTTTCTGGATTTAAATTTTCTATTGTTAACTACTTTTTACTGGATATGTTAGTGAATCAACAAAATAATGGAACAAAACCAAAATCTATTTTTAAATTATATAAATTCTTAAGACTCAAAGGTGATAAACATTTACAATATAAAATACAATCTACGCAAAACTTAAACAAACATTAGATTTGAAAATACAAGTCAGATTTAAAGCTTAATTTACAGATGAAAAATAACTTTATATTTGGCAAATAAATTAAAATTAAACTTAAAATCGAGTATAAAAAACTTAAAGTAAGTTGATTGTTTTATAAGTATAAAACAATATGAAAATATAACTTAGAAAAAAATGTCAAAATATTTTTAAATAAGTGTGTTTATTTTTTCGGGTTAATTTAACTGTTTTCATATTTTTTTGCTTTTTAAGTTATGCTTGAATAACAAATATATTTAGACAACTTAGTAACATTCTTTAGGATTTAAAACAACACTGTAGTTCCTTTATATAGATATTTAATAGATATTGATATAAGTTGATTGTTAAAAGTGTTTCAAAGAAGTACAAGAATGTGTACCGAATTTAAAATAACACAATTAAAATATTTATGTGTGTGATATAACTTACTCAAAAAGTTTATAAAAAACTTATAAAATTTATACCATTTTTATCATTAATTCGATAAAATAAAATCATAATGCAAATAAAATAACCTTTTTCAACACTTTGTTGTCTGAGTTGATTATTTGTTAATAAAAAGTATTAGTAAAATACTAATAAATTAAAATTAATAAAAATACCTTCATCACAATTTTGTTGTCTTAGCTGATTATTAGTTAGTTCATTTCCAATTGCTGAGGCTACAGCCAACACATCATTTGTAACTCCTGTTAAATAATAAACTGAAAGAAACAAGAAAAAAGTATAATTAAATGTGAAGAAACTTTATTTATGTTTGCTATAACATAATATTGTGGATTAACAATAAATAAAGTATAAAAGTAGTTAATATTATTTCTTTAACAAGTATTATCATTTAAAAGTGAAAATATACTTTGATTACACTTTTTAAACTTAAGTACTTTTATAGTTAAGTAATTCATAATACTTTTAAAAAGTTATTGGGTTTAATTTATACATAGATATAAAAAAAACCTAAAGTAAAAAGAGTTCAGTATCTAATGTTAAAGTTAATTCCAGTTTTGTGCCAATTAAAATAATATTTTTGTAAACTTCTTCACAGCTACAAACAAATTCGTAAACTGTCAGAAGTAACTTTTGGCAAACACATAATTTAACCTGGAATAACCTATTAATTTGTGTACTGGATATCAATCATTATTAAAAATTAAATAGCTTAAAGTAAATTTATTTAAACCCTATTTGAAAAATTACAAAACATTTATACTTATAGCATTATTATATAACTTATTTAATTATGTCTTTTTGTATGTTAGGAAACTTTATCAATTTAATTGACAAGATGTTTTAGCTACAATAATTTTAGCTTTAATTATTCATACCTCAATACTGCTGTATATTAAAACTTTGAAGTTATTATTGGGATTTATATAATTTAGTAATAATAAATAAGCAAACCTTTATTAGGCTGTAGATGGAGGTTTTGTAGTTGAAATTGTATTTGTTGCTGCTGTAGTAGCTGCTGATTGGCTAATAATTGTTGACTTATTTGTTCTCTTGTCCAATTATGTGTCCCCATCTGCATCTGTTTATTTATTTTATTAATCAATAATTATTAATTTGTTTTAAGTATTTGTTTATTTAATTTAGTT
>NW_028139590.1:0-59203 GCF_965202585.1 Thalia democratica
AAATATAACAAGATAATTATAATAAGATAATATAAGATATTATAATAAGATCAAAATTACTTAAACTTCATACAAAAACAATTTAATTGTAAATAAGCATTTTGTTCGATGTGTTTTTATAGCCGCATCTAATACGACTTTTAAATAGTAAAATACCTTATTTCAAAACACTTTAATGATCTTTAATCTTTAATATCTTACTACCTATTCATCTTTAATTTATACTTTTGCTTGGTATTTTACTTGCTCGAGTTTACTTCATGACGTCGACAGAAGCTTAAAAATTTGAGAAAATTAAATGCGATAATTTTTTCGGATTATTATTATATGCTTTACAATAGTATACAGCGCCGCCTGAACAAGCTTTTATTGTTGTCAACTTTTAATGAATTGCATCAAAATAAAATGTTCATCAACTTCTAAAGTTATAATTGTTTTATAAACAAGACTTACTTGATCCTATCTGATGCGAGAAACGAAAAATTTAACTTCGGAGTAAATTTCTTGATTTCAATGCCTAAAATGTTTTTTTTTTAATATTTTAGACATTCTGACCATAAGGTAGTTTTCGAATAAACAAATCAATTGTATTATAATGTAAGTATATATTCAAACTAAACAAGAATGACAAAAAAAATCAAGGCTTAAAAACTGAGACAATAAAATTAACAAGTTTTTGAATTCTCTACTTCAAACAAAATTCGTTACAATTATGTCCCGTTTTTAATTTACTTGTATGTTATATAATTTATCTGAAGTATTTAAAGTCTTTAAGCAATATTTAAAGGCAATTTTTTTTAACTTAGTTTAGGTATTTATTTCGAAAGAAATATGTATCACCAAAAGAAGTAGATGATTAGATAAAAAATATTTAATTTGTTATTTAAATTAGTTTTGATTTGATTTTTAAAACTATTAAAAAACACCTAAATATTGCCTATTAGATAAAGATATAAAAATGTTTAAAATTCGTATTATGTTGTAATGTATGACATAAAATATTAAAATTACTAACACTTTTCTTTATAATTATTATAAGTGATTTTTTTTGTTTTCTGCGATTATTATTATTTTTATTTTTATCATTAGTACGAATACAATGATTTCTATACATTGTTGGGGTAAATATGTTAAAAGCAGTTATAGAAACTGATATAAAAATTAAATTAGTAAAATTCAACTTTACTCTAAACAGCCTTTATAAGAATGTTAAATTTGAATAATTATAATTTGCGACGTTTTTGTTCTCCTGTTACAAAGGAATTGTTGCAATAAAATTTTACAGTTTAAATTGGTGATAAATAACATAATTAAGGTTTTTTAAATTTTGTCTTGTTTTAATATAATAGAATGAAGAGAAATCATTTAAATATTTTTTTTTTCAGTTTCTAATTATGTTTAAAATTAATAAGATCTATGCTTTCTGACAAAAATAACAAAATTAATCATGAATTTTACTTTAAAAACTAATCAGCAACAAAATAACTAATGAACCCTAAAAATATACATTTTAAAGTTACCATTAATTTTAAACTTTCAACAACGGTTTTTTAAACTTTGTATTGTTCTTAAAACAATTTTTGTTTAAAATACAATTTGGTTGGTGTTTGTAAATTAGTTAAAAATCTAGATTTTTTTTTACTGAACATCTACTCAGTATATTACTGTAAAAATTAAATGAAAAAATGGAATTATACTTAAACTGTTTTTGCAACAATTTCAAAATTTTTACCTAAGTGTAATTTATTTGATGAATGATATAGCGAAGATCTTTATTATCATATATTAATATAAAAACTAATAATTTGTGTGCTGTATATGATGACGTCACTCGGACAATTAAAATTATTATCGCATAACTTTAATTTTATTTTAAATATATTGGCTTTAAAACTAGAAAGGTATTTAAATAATTTTTAATGTAAGTTTTTAAGCTTTTATACTTTGTCTGTTTTAAAAGTAATGTTGGTGTAAAAACACAACTGAAAAAAACGTTTTGATAAAAAAACTAAGCTAAATTAAATGGAGCTAATTAAATATAAGTAAATTATAAACTTTTAGAAAAAAAAGTAAAATCAAGAAAATTTGTCTAAATAGTGTAACGTAAAATGTAGAAGAAACAAAAAAATAATTAAATTGAAATTTATGTAACAAATATAATATTAAAATAGAACGACAATGTAATATGTACATAAATTTAAAGGTTTAGCGTCAATAGCTTACTAAGTATTGGTAATAACATGAAACGTAATTTGTTTCGTACTATTTATGTAAAAAAAAGTATTCAAATTAATTAATATAAAGTTTTTTAAATTTTTAGAAGTTCTAAAGTATTTTTATTCTATAATTACTTTTAAATACTAAACACTAGTTTTATAAGAACGAATATAGTCAAAACTTAAATGAAAAATTTAATATATATTTATCATGAAACAAACCAATACTTTAAAAATTAAATCAAAAATTGAAATAATTTAATACGTTTTAGATGTATTTAATTCTATCGCATTTATAAAAGTTTCATTATAGATCAATAACTGCATTTCATAGCTACAATGATAAACTAATAAAGATCAATCTGAAAAACTTTCATAAAAATCAAATGAAGTTCAAGTGACGTCACTCAAAACATTTTAACTCATTAGTTTTAATATTTCTGGAATTTGTACTTTTTTTTGCTAGTTAAACTTTTGTTTGTGATGTTTTTATGTATTATAGCTTTAAATAAAAATATAGAGATAAATCTGATATATACAGTTTACAACATTTCACTGTGCTGTAATGTTTTGAATGTTTTTTGATCTAAATTAAAGTATCATAACCTTTATGTTTAGTTTCCTGTTAATATAGCTTGAAATATATGTTTAATATAGTTAGAAAGTTTAATAAAGATAATCTATAACTAAAAAAAATTCTATTTAGTAAAAAAAATATCGAAATCAAATAAACTTTCATACAACTTATTTCTAAATAAGCATTAAGAAAATAATTAATTACAAAAAAACAAGTTATACTTAATAGCAATAGAGCGCTTTTACTTTTGAAAACTACAACTGCTTTAAACTTTGTTTAATTACTTAAAATCGTTTTGTTAATAATTAAAGTATTTTTGGTTTGGCTATTACAAATATTATAACCATATTTAAGTTACAAAAAATATTTTTAAATACAACTATAATTTAAGGTGAAAAACATTAAAGCTTAAAAAAACTAAATTTCACTTTTAAATTAGTGTGATAGTGTTTGATAAAATTTACATTTTTAAGTATATTCGTTAACAAAAATACTAAGTTCTATTATCATAAAATTTTACTTCGAACATTTTTATTTTACAATATTTTTTTTTGTTAACTTGTTAATCAAAAAAATAGTTATTATTATGGTGTTTTATTGTTAATTTTTTATAAATAACTAAGTTTAGAGCAATCTTTTTATCCAAATTTTACTCAGTACTACAGATTACAGATCAGTACAGTAATATAGCTTTAAATATATGTTTATCTGTAATAATAGAATATATATAAACTGTTTTTACAACAATTTTAAAAATAAAAAATCGCACAAAAAAAATTTGAAGAAATAGCAAAATACTAAAAACAATTAAGTTTATATATAAAAACAAAAACTAATAACTTGCGTGCTCTTAAGATGACGTCACTTAGACAATGCAAAATTATCAGCGCATAACTAAATATTTTTACTTCTACTTTGAATATATTGGTTTTAAGGCTACAAATTGAATTAATACTTTTTAATTTAAGTCTTTCAAATTAAAAATTTTAGATGCTTTTAAAGTAGCAATAAATTAGTGTAACTATACAACTGTAAAAAAAATGTTTTGATAAATAAACAAAACTTAAATAAATTAAAGTAAAATTTATCAAATATGCCTAAACTTAAACAGTTCAAAAAAGTTAATAATATATAGAAAACTATGTTTAAACAGCTCAGCGTAAAAATAATACATACAAATTATAAATTAATGTAAGTTTAAGTAAAATAGTACGAAATTACAATTTAACTTCAAAAAGTAATTAAAAATTTTAAGCGGTTAAACAAAACAATGATTATGACATAATGAGTAATTTATTTCTTACAATTGTGTAAAACAAAAATATTTAAATTATCTAATTTAAACTTTCGTAAGATTTAATATCTTTCAAAAATTTATATAATAAATATTAAGTTTAAATAAAATCAACATAGTCAAATTTTAAATGAAAATTTTAAGTTAATTTAATCATGTAACAAACCAAAACTGGTAAAATTTTATCGAAAATTTAGATATTTTAATACACTTTAAGAGTATTTAATTTTACTGCATTTATAACAGTTTTGTTAGAGATCGATTACTTCACTTTATAACTAGAATCATCAAATTACAAAAATAATTTTCATAGCTACATTGGCCCAACTCAGAAAAAATCAATCTCAATAATTTTTGAAAAAGTTATTTACAGACTGCACCTTGTTCTTGTGACGTCACTCATAACTTTTCGACGCATTAGTTTTATTTTTCCTGAAATTTGAACTTTTTTTCTAGTTAAACTTTTACTTGTGCTGTATTTATGTATTAAAGGTTTAATTTAAAAATAAGAGAAAGATTAAATGTTTAAAGTCTTTAATTTTCTACTGTGTTTTTAATGTTTTAAATAATTTTTATGATCAAGATTGAAATATCATAACCTTTATGTTTAGTGAGGTAGTATAGTTTGAAATATAAATTAAATACAGTTAGAAAGTTAAATAAAAATAACCTATAATAACAAAAATAATTTTTATTTAGAAAACCAGTATCTAAATTCAATATATCTTTAAGCAACTAATTTATAAATAAGCATTAAGAAGATTATTATCGACAAAAAACTGTTTATATTAAAAAGCAATAGAATACTTTTTTTTTGAAAATGGGACTACTTTAAACTTTATTTATTAATTTTAAATTGATTTGTTAATATTTGAAAATACTTTGGGTTGTCTTATACGAATGTTTGAACCATGCTTAATTTATTTAATATACTTTTAAATACAACTGTTATTTATGGTTTAACGTCAAAAACATTAAAGCCTAATAGAAACTATGTTCCACTTTCAACTAATTTTGATAATTTTCAATAGTATTTGCATCTTTAAGAATATTCGATAACAAAAATATCAAATTCAATTATCTTAAAAATATTACTTAAAACCTTTTAACTTTACAATTTATTTTTTTTTTGTTAACTTGTTAATTAAAAAATGAGTTATTATTATGATATTTTTTGTTGATTATTCAAAAATAATTAATAATCTAGAACAATATTTTTATCCAAGTTCTACTCAGTACTACAGATATATTATTTGTATTAGTAGAGCATATATAAACTGTTTTTACAACAGTTTCAAAAATTAAAATCTCATCGAAACATCTTTAAAATCAGCGATTTTCATAACAACTATATGTATATATAAATGTTGAAACTTATAACTTGCGTGCTCTTAAGATGACGTCACTTAGACAATTCAAAATTATCATCGCATAACTAAATATTTTTACTTCTACTTCGAATATAGTTGTTTTAAGGCTATAAATTGAATTGATACTTTATAACTTAAGTGCTTTTGAATTATTTTTTTTTAACATATTAGCTTTATAACTATAAGTTGTACAACACTTTTTAATTTAAGTATTTTTAAGCTTTTAAAGTTCAGATGTTTTTGAAGTAGTTATAAAGTTAGTGTAACTATACAACAGAAAAAATGTGTTTTAATAAATACACAAAAACTAAGATAAAATAAAGTAAAATTTATTAAATTTAACTAAACTTAAACACTTCGATAAATTTCATAGATATAGAAAAATTTACTAAAACAGTTTAGCATAAAAAATAATACAAATAAATCATAAATTAATAAAAATTTAAGTGAATAGTACGAAATTACAACTTAACTTAGAAAAGTAAACAAAATTTTAAGCGGTTTATAAAAAATATTGAATATGACATAAAGAGTAATTTATTTTTTACAATTGTTTAAAAACAAACATATTTGAATTATATAACTAAAACTTTTGTAATTTTAACATCTTTCAAAAATTTATATAATAAACTACTTTTTGTTACTAAACAAAAAGTTTAAATAAAATATATATAGTCAAATTTAAATGAAAAATATAAGTTATTTTTATCATGTAACAAACCAATACTTGTAAAGTTAAATCAAAAATTCAGTTATTTTAATACACTTTAGAGGTATTTAATTTAACTGCATTTTTAACAGTTTTATTAGAGATCAATAACTGCATTTCATAGCTACAATGATAAACTAACAAAGATCAATCTGAAAAAATTTCATAAAAATCATTAACTGAAGTTCAAGTGACGTCACTCAAAACTCACTTAACGCATTAGTTTTGTTATAACTGAAATTAGTGCTTTTTTTTTGCTAGTTAAAATTTTATTTGTGATGTCTTATGTATTTGAGCTTTAGTTTATAAAAATAAACTAAATAATTTAAAAAAGAAAGATTAAACTATAGTTATTGTTTAAAAATACTTATTTCATTATTTTTACTGTTATTGTTGTTACTTTTTTTTAACTAACTGCATTTACAAAAGTTTTAAATTACAAGAATTATTTAAGATTGATAGCAAGTTAAGATTTAATTTGTAAATTTATTATTTAACTATCAACAGTTTTACAGCTTGATTTGCGACACTTTTGCATTCATGTCACAGAAATGTTTGGATGCAAAAATTTATTACTTATGTAATTTTTTTTGATATTTATACAAATTAAGAATTTATATTTGATATTAGTTTAGTTATAGTTTTAGCGTGTTATTTGCTGTAAAAAATAATATATTAATTATTATTATAGTACAATTTATATTTATGTATATTATTAATAAAGTCTTATCCTTCGTTAAAGGTAGGTAGTTCTAAAAACAGAAAAGAAATAACTTAGCAAACAGTCTACTTTACTCTTAATATTTAAAAAAACTATAAGATTGATTAATGATCTGATCGAGATGTTTAGTAAATTTAAACGTGAAATTCATCATTTTCTTGATTTATCTTCATAAAATTGGTGTTCAGATTCTAAAAACTTGTTTTATTGTCTTTTTTTTAAATATTAACAAACTGGTTAAAAAATTATAACATATAATTTATAACCAAGTAATTTTACCATAGAACATACAAATGCATTTATGTTTCATTTTATTAGAAAAAATGTTACTTTTCTTAAACTATTTACTTGCTGCTTTCTGAAATGACATCACTTATTCAATTCAAAATTATCATCGCATAATTAAATATTTTTACTTATACTTTAAAATATATTGGCTTTAAGGCTAGAAATTGAATTGATACTTTATAATTTAAGTATTTTAAACTTTAAAGTCTTAGAAGTTTTTAAAGAAGTAATAAAATTAGTGTAACTATACAACTGAAAAAATCGTTTTGATAAATAAACAAAACTTAATAAAAATAAGTAAAATTTATTAAACTTGCCTAAACTTAAACATTTCAAAAAATTTAATAACATATAGAAAATTATGTACAAACAGCTTAGCGTAAAAAATAATACAAATAAATTATAAATTAATGTAAATTTAAGTAAAATATTACGGAATTACAACTTAACTTTGAAAAGCAATTAAATTTTAAGGGGTTTATACTAAACATTGATTTTGACATGAAGAATACTTTATTTTCTACAATTGTTTAAAACAAATAAATTTGAATTATCTAATTTAAACTTTCGTAAGCTTTAACATCTTTCAAAAATTTATAGAATAGACTACTTTTTAATACTAAATAATAAGTTCAAATAAAGTCTATATAGTCAACTTTGAAATGAAAATTTTAAGTTAATTTAATAACAAATCAATAATTGTAAAATTTAATCGAAAATTTAGATAATTTAATACACTTTAAAAGTATTTAATTTTACTGCATTTATAACAATTTTGTTAGAGATCGATTACTTCACTTTATAACTACAATCATCAAATTACAAAATTAATTTTCATAGCTACAATGGCACGGCTCAAAAAAAAGCAATCTGAACAATTTTGGAAAATTTATTTACAGACTGTACCTTGTTCAAGTGACGTCACTCATAACTTTTCGACGCCTTAGTTTTATTTTTCCTAAAATTTCGACTTTTTTTCTAGTTAAACTTTTACTAGTGCTATATAAGTGTATTAAAGCTTTAATTTAGAATACAGAGAAAGAATAAATATTAAAAGTCTTAAATTTTTTACTGTGTTTTAATGTTTTAAATAATTTTTATGATACAGATAAAAAAATTATAACCTTTATGTACAGTGTGGTTAGTATAGTTTGAAATATAACTTAAATATAGTTAGAATGTTAAATAATATAGCTAACCTGTAATAATAAAAATAATTTTTATATAGAAAACAAATATCTGAACTAAATATATCTTAAAGCAACTAATTTGTAAATAAGCATTAAGAAAATTATTATCGACAAAAAACTGTTTATACTAAAAAGCAATAGAGTACTTTTTTTTTGAAAATAGGATTACTTTAAACTTTATTTATTAATTTTAAATCGTTTTGTTAATATTAAAAGATAGTTTGGTTTGTCTTACACAAATGTTTTAACCATGCTTAATTTATTTAATATACTTTTAAATACAACTGTTATTTATGTTTAACGTCAAAAACATTAAAGCCTAATAGAAACTTAGTTTCACTTTTAACTAATTTTGATAATTTTCAATAAAATTTACATCTTTAAGAATATTCGATAACAAAAATATGAAGTTCAATTATCTTAAAAATATTACTTAAAACCTTTTAACTTTACAATTTATTTTTTTTTTTGTTAACTTGTTAATTAAAAAATGAGTTATTATTATGATATTTTTTGTTGATTATTCAAAAATAATTAACTAATCTAGAACAATATTTTTATCCAAGTTCTACTCAGTACTACAGATATATTATTTGTATTAGTAGAGCATATATAAACTGTTTTTACAACAGTTTCAAAAATTAAAATCTCATCGAAACATCTTTAAAATCAGCGATTTTCATAACAACTATATGTATATATAAATGTTGAAACTTATAACTTGCGTGCTCTTAAGATGACGTCACTTAGACAATTCAAAATTATCATCGCATAACTAAATATTTTTACTTCTACTTCGAATATAGTTGTTTTAAAGGCTATAAATTGAATTGATACTTTATAACTTAAGTGCTTTTGAATTATTTTTTTTAACATATTAGCTTTATAACTATAAGTTGTACAACACTTTTTAATTTAAGTATTTTTAAGCTTTTAAAGTTCAGATGTTTTTGAAGTAGTTATAAAGTTAGTGTAACTATACAACAGAAAAAATGTGTTTTAATAAATACACAAAAACTAAGATAAAATAAAGTAAAATTTATTAAATTTAACTAAACTTAAACACTTCGATAAATTTCATAGATATAGAAAAATTTACTAAAACAGTTTAGCATAAAAAATAATACAAATAAATCATAAATTAATAAAAATTTAAGTGAATAGTACGAAATTACAACTTAACTTAGAAAAGTAAACAAAATTTTAGGCGGTTTATAAAAATATTGAATATGACATAAAGAGTAATTTATTTTTTACAATTGTTTAAAAACAAACATATTTGAATTATATAACTAAAACTTTTGTAATTTTCAACATCTTTCAAAAATTTATATAATAAACTACTTTTTGTTACTAAACAAAAAGTTTAAATAAAATATATATAGTCAAATTTAAATGAAAAATATAAGTTATTTTTATCATGTAACAAACCAATACTTGTAAAGTTAAATCAAAAATTCAGTTATTTTAATACACTTTAGAGGTATTTAATTTAACTGCATTTTTAACAGTTTTATTAGAGATCAATAACTGCATTTCATAGCTACAATGATAAACTAACAAAGATCAATCTGAAAAAATTTCATAAAAATCATTAACTGAAGTTCAAGTGACGTCACTCAAAACTCATTTAACGCATTAGTTTTGTTATAACTGAAATTAGTGCTTTTTTTTTGCTAGTTAAAATTTTATTTGTGATGTCTTATGTATTTGAGCTTTAATTTATAAAATAAACTAAATAATTTAAAAAAGAAAGATTTAACTATAGTTATTGTTTAAAAATACTTATTTCATTAATTTTACTGTTATTGTTGTTACTTTTTTTTAACTAACTGCATTTACAAAAGTTTTTAATTACAAGAATTATTTAAGATTGATAGCAAGTTAAGATTTAACTTGTAAATTTATTATTTAACTATCAACAGTTTTACAGCTTGATTTGCGACACTTTTGCATTCATGTCACAGAAATGTTTGGATGCAAAAATTTATTACTTATGTATTTTTTTTTGATATTTATACAAATTAAGAATTTATATTTGATATTAGTTTAGTTATAGTTTTAGCGTGTTATTTGCTGTAAAAATAAATATTTAATTATTATTATAGTACAATTTATATTTATGTATATTATTAATAAAGTCTTATCCTTCGTTAAAGGTAGGTAGTTCTAAAAACAGAAAAGAAATAACTTAGCAAACAGTCTACTTTACTCTTAATATTTAAAAAAACTATAAGATTGATTAAATGATCTGATCGAGATGTTTAGTAAATTTAAACTTGAATTTCATCATTTTCTTGATTTATCTTCATAAAATTGGTGTTCAGATTCTAAAAACTTGTTTTATTGTCTTTTTTTTAAATATTAACAAACTGGTTAAAAAATTATAACATATAATTTATAACCAAGTATTTTTACCATAGAACATACAAATGCATTTATGTTTCATTTTATTAGAAAAAATGTTACTTTTCTTAAACTAATTACTTGCTGCTTCCTGAAATGACATCACTTATTCAATTCAAAATTATCATCGCATAACTAAATATTTTTACTTATACTTTAAATATATTGGCTTTAAGGCTAGAAATTGAATTGATACTTTATAATTTAAGTATTTTAAACTTTAAAGTCTTTGAAGTTTTTAAAGAAGTAATAAAATTAGTGTAACTATACAACTGAAAAAAATCGTTTTGATAAATAAACAAAACTTAATAAAAATAAGTAAAATTTATTAAACTTGCCTCAACTTAAACATTTCAAAAAATTTAATAACATATAGAAAATTATGTACAAACAGCTTAGCGTAAAAAATAATACAAATAAATTATAAATTATTTTAAATTTAAGTAAAATATTACGGAATTACAACTTAACTTTGAAAAGCAATTAAATTTTAAGGGGTTTATACTAAACATTGATTTTGACATGAAGAATACTTTATTTTCTACAATTGTTTAAAACAAATAAATTTGAATTATCTAATTTAAACTTTCGTAAGCTTTAACATCTTTCAAAAATTTATAGAATAGACTACTTTTTAATACTAAATAATAAGTTCAAATAAAGTCTATATAGTCAACTTTGAAATGAAAATTTTAAGTTAATTTAATAACAAATCAATAATTGTAAAATTTAATCGAAAATTTAGATAATTTAATACACTTTAAAAGTATTTAATTTTACTGCATTTATAACAATTTTGTTAGAGATCGATTACTTCACTTTATAACTACAATCATCAAATTACAAAATTAATTTTCATAGCTACAATGGCACGGCTCAAAAAAAGCAATCTGAACAATTTTGGAAAATTTATTTACAGACTGTACCTTGTTCAAGTGACGTCACTCATAACTTTTCGACGCCTTAGTTTTATTTTTCCTAAAATTTCGACTTTTTTTCTAGTTAAACTTTTACTAGTGCTATATAAGTGTATTAAAGCTTTAATTTAGAATACAGAGAAAGATTAAATATTAAAAGTCTTAAATTTTTTACTGTGTTTTAATGTTTTAAATCATTTTTATGATACAGATAAAAATATTATAACCTTTATGTACAGTGTGGTTAGTATAGTTTGAAATATAACTTAAATATAGTTAGAATGTTAAATAATATAGCTAACCTATAATAATAAAAATAATTTTTATATAGAAAACCAATATCTGAACTAAATATATCTTAAAGCAACTAATTTGTAAATAAGCATTAAGAAAATTATTATCGACAAAAAACTAATTATACTAAAAAGCAATAGAGTACTTTTTTTTTGAAAATAGGATTACTTTAAACTTTATTTATTAATTTTAAATCGTTTTGTTAATATTAAAAGATAGTTTGGTTTGTCTTACACAAATATTTTAACCATGCTTAATTTATTTAATATACTTTTAAATACAACTGTTATTTATGGTTTAACGTCAAAAACATTAAAGCCTAATAGAAACTTAGTTTCACTTTTAACTAATTTTGATAATTTTCAATAAAATTTACATCTTTAAGAATATTCGATAAGAAAAATATGAAGTTCAATTATCTTAAAAATATTACTTAGAACCTTCTTACTTGACAATTTTTTTTTGTTAATTTGTTAATTAAAAAATGAGTTATTATTATGATTTTTTTTGTTGATTAATCATAAATAATTAAGAATCTAGAACAATATTTTTATCTAAATTAAACTACAATTCTACAGATAAATTATTTGTATTACTAGATTATATATAAACTGATTTTACAACAATTTCATTTAAAAAAATGTTACTTTTCTAAAGCTAAAAACTTGCGTGCTCTTAAGATGACGTCACTTAGACAATTCAAAATTATCATCGCATAACTAAATATTTTTACTTCTACTTTAAATATATTGGTTTTAAGGCTAAGAATTGAATAAAACTTTATAATTTAAGTCTTTTAAACTTTAAAAATTTAGATTTTTTTAAATAAGTAATAGAATTAGTGTAACTATACAACTGAAAAAAATTGTTTTGATAAATAAACAAAACTTAAATAAATTAAAGTAAAATTTATTAAATTTGCCTATACTTAAACATTTCAAAAAATTTTATAACATATAAAAAATTATCTTCAAACAGCTTAGCGTAAAAAATAATACAAATAAATTATAAATTAATGTAAATTTAAGTAAAATAGTACGAAATTACAACCTAACTTTGAAAAGCAATTATAATTTTGAGCGGTTTATACTAAACATTAATTATGACAGGAAGAAAAATTTATTTCTTACAATTGTTTAAAACAAAAATATTTGAATTATCTAATTTAAACTTTCGTAAGATTTAACATCTTTCAAAAATTACATAATAAAAACTTTTTAAATAACAAATAATAAGTTTAATTACAATCAATATAGTTAAATTTTAAATGAAAAGTTTAAGTTAATTTATCATGTAACAAACCAAAACTTGTAAAATTTAATCGAAAATTTAGATAATTTAATACACTTTAAGAGTATTTAATTTTACTGCATTTATAACAGTTTTGTTAGAGATCGATTACTTCACTTTAAAACTAGAATCATCAAATTACAAAAATAGTTTTCATAGCTACAATAGCCCAACTCAGAAAAAATCAATCTGAACAATTTTGGAAAAGTTATTTACAGACTGTACCTTGTTCAAATGAGTCATTCATAACTTTTCGACGCTTTAGTTTTATCATTTCTGAAATTTGGACTTTTTTTCTAGTTAAACTTTTATTTGTGCTGTACTTATGTATTAAAGCTTTAATTTATAATTTAGAGAAAGTTTAAATGTTTAAAGTCTTGAATTTTTTACTGTATTTTAATGTTTTAAATAATTTTTATGATTCAGATAAAAATATCATAACTTTTATGTTACTTAAATATAGTGAAAAAGTTAAATAAAGATAATCTATACAAAAAAAAAATTATTAGAGACAAACATCTAAATTAAGAATTTTTTTTTACAACTTATTTCTAAAAAAGCATTAAGAAAATTATTACCGACAATAAAAACTATTTATACAAAAAGCAAAAGAGTAGTTTTACTTTTTAAACTAGGACTACTTTAAACTTTATTTAAAAGCTTTAAATCGTTATGTTAATATTAAAAAATACTTTGGTTTGTCCTTACAAATCGTTAACCATGCTTTATTTACTTAATATACTTTTAAATTCAACTATAATTTATGGTTTAATGTCAAAAACATTAGGGCCTAATAGAGACTTAGTTTTACTTTTAGCTAATTTTGATAATTTTCAATAAAATTTACATCTTAAGTTTATTCGATAACAAAAATATCAAGTTCTATTATCATATAAATATTACTTAGAACCTTTTTACTTGACAATTATTTTTTTTTGTTAATTTGTTAATTAAAAAATGAGTAGTTATTATTTATTTATTTTTTGTTGATTAGTCATAAATAATTAAGAATCTAGAACAATATTTTTATCCAAATTCAACTACAAAAATACTAAATTATTTGTATAAGTAGAGTAGTTAGAAACGGTTTATACAACAGTTTCAAAAATAAAGAAAATGGCAAGAGCTCCAGAAGTAGCAAAATACTATTAACAACTTAATTGATATATAAAAATAAAAACTAATAACTTGCGGCTCCTAAAATGACGCCACTTAGACAATTAAAAATTATCATCGCATAACTAAATATTTTTACTTCTACTTTAAATATATTGATTTTAAGGCTAAAAATTGAATTGATACTTTATAATTTTATGTTTTTAAGTTGTTTTTTTTTAACGTATTAGTTTTAAAACTATAATTGTACAATACTTTTTAATTTAAGTGTTTTTAAACTATAAAATTTTAGATGTTTTTAAAGTAGTTATAAAACTAGTGTAACTATACAACTGAAAAAAGTGTTTTGATAAAAACACAAAAACTAAGATAAGTTAAAGTAAAGTTTTTTTAAATTTGACAAAACTTAAACATTTTAAAATGTTTAATAAGATATTTAAAAATTTATTAAAACAGTTTAACATAAAAAATAATACAAATTAATCAAAAATTAATGTAAATTTAAGTAAAATAGTACAACATTACAACTTAATTTAAAAAGTAATAAAAATTTTAAGCGGTTTATAAAAAACATTGATTATAACACGAAGAGTTATTTATTTCTTACTATTGTTTAAAACAAATATATTTGAATTATACAATTTAAACTTTCGTAAGTTTTAACATCTTTCAAAAATTTATATAATAAACTACTTTTTGTTACTAAATAAAACATTTAAATAAAATAAATATAGTCAAACTTTAAATGAAAAATTTTAGTTTTTTTATCATGTAACAAACCAATACTTGTAAAATTAAATCAAAAATCTAGATATTTTAATACACTTTAGAGGTATTTAACTTTACTGCATTTTTAACAGTTTTATTAGAGATCAATAACTGCATTTCATAGCTACAATGATAAACTAACAAAGATCAATCTGAAAAACTTTCAAAAAATCATTAACTGAAGTTCAAGTGACGTCACTCAAAACTCACTTAACGTTTTAATAAGTTTTATTATTTCTGCAATTAGTACTTCTTTTATAGTTAAACTTTTAATTGTGCTGTATTTATGTATTAAAGGTTAAAATAAAAAAATAGAAAAAATCCATAATTTAAAAAATTTACTGTGCTGTATTATTTAAATATTTTCATAATCTAAATTAAAATATCATAACCTTTATTTTTACTAGATTATAGTTAAACAATTAAAAAAAGTTAATCTAAAAGATAGAAAAAAAATTTTAGTTCGAAAAAACACCTAAATTAAACTAATCTTAGACAACTTATATCTAAATAAGCATAAAGAAAATTAATATCGAATAAAAACAATTTATACTAGAAAGCAATAGAGTATTTTTTTTTTAAAAAGAAAGTAGGACTAAACTCAATATTAACTTTAAGTGGTTTTGTTAATATTAAGAGTTTAATTAGTTTGTGTTTTACTAAAATTTTAACCATACTTTAATCTACGTATTTATAAATAAATACAATTGTTATTTTTGATTTAATGTACAGACTATTGAAGCCTTATCGAACTTTCATTTGAAGAAACGTATTTATATACTCACGTACTTGATAAAAGTGAAAACCAAACAAATTAGCACTTCTTTTTATTTTGTGATGTTTAAATAATATTTTTACGTTATATAGCACTATATATATCGGTTAGCAGTTAAACTTGCACGAGCGTACAAAATTTCACGTTAATTAATTATTAAAATATTTTGGTTGTTTACATAATCATAACAATAATGTTTACACTATTTAAAGATTTAAAATTATAATACAATTTTCTTCCCTTAGTAAAAATTAAAAAGAACAATTTAAACTGGTACTTTAAACAAGTTTTAACAGATAAGAATAGTTTTAAGAAGGTATTTTTTCTTTAAATTACAGTTTAGTTTGAAAAATAAATTTATTTACATATATAATTAAAATATAGACAGACTTACTTGATTCATTTTGATGCGAGAAAAGGAAATTCAACTTCGGAGTAAGTTTTCTCGTTCGATTGCCTAAGTTTTTATTAAACTGATTAAAAATTTAGTTTTTAAACAAATAAGCTAAGTTTGTTTAAATGCAAGTATATTCAAAACTAAATATGATATTTAAAAAAAGGCTTAAAAATAAAAACAATTAAAATTAGTAGGTTTTAAACTCTCTACTTCAGACAAAAAATATAGTACTCGAAACTTTGGTTTAAATTCAGGTATAATTGTATGTTACACAATTATTTAAACTAGTTAAAATTTTCAAGAAAAACTTAGGAAAAAAAAAACTTATGAGTATATTGAGGCACAAATTTAAAACAACTATGAAATTCAAACAAACAACAAAGTAGGTATGAAATAAAGCAAAATGTTATTCAAAATTTAAATTGGTTTAGGTCTGCTTGTTACAATCAGTGTATACTTAATATTACTAACAAAAGTTTGAAAATGACTAATTTGATGTGAAACTGAAATTTTGATTTTAGTGACGTAAGAAAATTGCTGTTTAAAAACAAGGTTTTACTTTAGATTAGTTTGAAAAAAAATCTTTTATTTAAAATATAAGTACGTTATCTACGTGTTTAAAAAAAAATTGAAAATATTTTAAAGTTTATGTATATTGCATACTGGCTATGTATAAAACATTGTTGCTAAAAATATTTTAAATAGTCTATTGCAATTTATAAGAATTATAATTAATACAAAGAATATAAAAAATTACTTTTTTTTAATTATGTTGTTATTACCATTAATTTCTTATTGTCGCTAGTTTTATTAGTATTTGTAGAATAATTAAACTATTCAATTTGATGTAACTAAATAAACAGAAATTTCAAAATTTTGAAAAAAGAAAAAAACAAAAAAATACTTTTCAAAATAAACAGTCTTCATATTAATGAAAAGTTTAAAAAATTTTAAAAAAACTTATGACGTTTTTTTTCCTTGCTTTGATAGAAAATTAGTATAAAATAGTTATAATTTCTTATATAAAAATGTTGATTTATTATGGTAGGTAAAAAGTTTAGGTCTAATAACAATAACTAGCAATGAAAACATTAATGTTTCGTTGTAACGTATTATCTATTAAACAAATATTTTTATAATTTTTTTCCAGTTAACACTTAAGTTTAGAAAAATCTAGTCTAAAGTTTATTTTTTAAAACATCGAAGAAGTAAAAAGAAATTTTTGAATATTAACAGCAACAAAATTACTAATGATATCATGACAATGTATTTTTGTGTTATTATCATAATAAATCTAATAACTGTT
This sequence comes from Thalia democratica, assembly GCF_965202585.1. Taxonomy (NCBI): domain Eukaryota; kingdom Metazoa; phylum Chordata; class Thaliacea; order Salpida; family Salpidae; genus Thalia; species Thalia democratica. The sequence goes on from NW_028139590.1 coordinate 17,635, forward strand.
TTCAACTTTTTGTTGTTTTTTAAACAACTCAAAGACAGTTTTTTTTTTTTTGGTTGTTGTTTTAAAAATAGTCAATAATTAAGAATAATATAACTTGTGTTATTTTTTTAACTACAAGTCAGTGCATCAGTTTATGAAACTAATTACGCTGTGTATAAAATAATAATTTTCAATTACTTTCAAAGTTTAAAAAAACTTTATATATTTTCAAAAAAAAATTAAAAAAATTTAATTAATATTTTCAATATTTGAAAATATGGTCATTTAAAACTGTATTTACAACAGTTCAAAAATTAATAAGTATTGAAAATCTTATGGAATTAATTATTTTCTTTAAACTACATTTTCTTAAGTATTATATTTCATATAAAGTGTTTGTGGCTTCCCATTATTGCGTCAGTTAAACTTTAATAAAACGCGTCGCAAATTTATATTTTTCTATCGCAAATTCAAATCTTAAAGTTCAAGTTAAAGCGCAGATTAATATCAATTATGTAAGATTTTTAAACTTTGACGTTTTTTGTTTTTCCTATTTTCTCCGAGTTCTTAACTAAACTAAATTAAGTTTACATAATTGATATAGGACAGATAAAGTCGAATAAATTTAATGAAAAATATATATATTTTTTATCGGAAAAAACTTTAAAGTTAAACAAAAACAAGTTTTTAATAAAATATAATAAATTTAAATTATTTCGTCGCATATTGTTAATCGAATTGGTTTAACAAACCTTGTACTCGTTTTTGTGTGTTAGTTATTTACTTAAGCTGTCAGTGATCACTTAAGATATTTTTATAACCATTGTAATAAAAATTTGGTGTTAATTAATTTCTAAATAATATTTTCTTAAATATGTCGTAGAAAATTAAAACTCTAACATAATACTGTTTACTGCATTTAATAAAAAGTTCTTAAATATATTTTAATAGTTGAAAAAAAAAATTATAGTTAAGATGTTTTCTTAAATATTAACCAACTGATAAAAATCATAACATATAGTTTATAACTAAGTATTTTTACCATAAGAACATACAAATTCAGTTATGTTATATATCATTTGAAAAAATTGTTACTTTTCGTACATAAAAAACTTCTGAAGTAACGAATAAGTTCAAAAGTTTTATTTTAGTTTTAGAACTACAAAAAAAAAACTACATTCATACAACAAACAAATTAATTTCTAAAAGAAGACTTAAACTATCAATATTATTATTAATTATATATTTCATTATATTTACTGCTATTGTGGCTATTACTTAAATTATTTCTTTATACATAACTGTATTTACAACAGTTTTAAAATGTAAGTATTATCAAAGTAATATAGCAAGTTTAATATTTAATCTTTAAAATTCTCGTTTAATTATTAACAGTCGTATTTAGCTGTAATTTGTGACGCTTTTATTTACAAGCTACATAATTTTTTATTTGCAAAAATGGATCACTTCTATAATTATTTTTTATATTTAAATACGAACTATTAGCTTAAGAATAAAAATGTTTTGTTATTTAATTTAGTACAACTTATACTTAAGTTAATATATATTTTAGTCTCATCCTTAGTAAAGATAGATACTAGTTAAAAATACAAATATAAAAAACAAGTTAAGCAAACAGTGTTCTGTGCACTTAATATTTGAAAAAAACCATAAGACTTACTTGACATGATCTGATCGAAATGTTTAGTGGATTTTGCGAGTGAAATTCATCATTTCTTTATTTAATTTAATAGTTTTGATGGTCACAATCTAAAATTTTGATTTTTTATCTTAATACTAGCATTGTTATTTCCAATCAAATTTTCAAAGATAGAAAAACTACAAAAAATGTTTTTAAAGTTTGATATACTTTACTTTTTCAAGTATAATCGATAACAAAAGTATCAAATTCTATATACTTAAAAACGTTACCCGGAAAAATTCTACTTTGTAATTTTAAGTAAGCTGTTTTTTTAGTAAATTTGTTTAAGAAAATAGCGCTTGTTACGTTTATTTTTGATGATAATTCGTAAATAATTAAGAATCTAGAACAATGTATTTTATCCGAATTTTACTCAGAAACCATAGATAATTTATTTGAAATTGAATAAATAAGATAAACTGTTTTTACAACAGTTTTAAAAATTCAAAAACTCACATCGTTTTAATCACAGGAGAATAACCTAATAACAACTTTGTTTAACTATAAATATTAACGCTAATAATTTGTGTGCTCTATTTGATGACGTCACGTAGATAATTCAAAATTTACATCGCATAACTATATAAACTACTTCTACTTTAATTACAAACTATACATGGAATTAGATACTTTTTAATTTAAGTATTTTTAGGTTTTAAAAGTTTAGTTGTTTTAAAAGTCATGATTAACTTAGTGTTAAATCAAAACTTAAAACAATGTTTCAAAAACACACAAAACCTGAGATAATAAAAACAAAAAGTTATTACATTTAAGTCAATAAGAATATTTAAAAGTGTATAATAAGATATATTAAATTAAGTTAAAGCAGTTTAGTGTAAAATATAACATAAATAAATTAAAATTTAATACAAATCCAAGTAAAATAGTAAAAAATTACTACTAAGCTACAAAAAGTAAGTAAATATTTTAATAGATTTAGCTTTTAAACTATAAAGGAAATATAAAAATTTGAGACAACAATTCATTTTGCAGTTTTTTTTTTGTTTTTGAACTTAAAATTAATCAATCTACTCTTTTTTAAATTTTAAGTTCTAAAAAAAAAATCAACTGCAAAATAAATTGTTGTCTTAAACTTTTATATCAAGATGAAGCGAAAAGAAGTTATATAATGGAAATCAATACTTTAGAGCTTAAGTGTTTTTAAACTTTAAAATTTTGGTTATTTTAAAAGTCATAGTTAAGTTGGTGCAGAAACACAACTGAAAAAAATGTTTTGACAAATACACAAAAACTAAAATGATAAAATGAAAGTTTATTAAATTTAAGGTGAATTAAAATATTTTAGAATATAAAATAAAATCATAAAAGTAAATTTAATCAGTGTTGCGTGAAAAATAGCACAAATATATCAATAGTTAATTTGAATTTTAATAAAATATACTACATTTATATTGTCCAAAAATATTATAAAATTTTAAGTTTTATAGCGACAACAACTTAACAAATATTTGTTAAAACATGAAGAGTAATCTATTTTTTACTGTTTTTTTAATTAAACTTTTATAAGTTTTAATAAATTCTAAACTTTATATTATAAACTACATTTTGATACTAAATAATAATTTTAAATAGAACAAAAATAGTCTAAGTTTAAGTAAAAATTTTAAGTAGTTTATTAACATGCAACAAATTAATACTATATATTTAAATCAAAAACTTAGATAATTTATTTTTGTAGCTTAATAAAAGTTTTATTGCAGATCGATGATTTCACTTTACAGCAACAATGATTAACCAACAAAATTAAATTTCAATATTTTCTAATTAACTCATTGGTGTATTGTGACCTAGCGCAAGTGACAAGTACGTTATTATTTAAAAATAAGACACGTACAAATTATAAAGCATTCTCTAATGAAGAATTGAAATTAAAAAGTTAACAATTAATAAACAGACTTACATGATTCAGATTCATCAGATAAATGTTGGATTTTCCAATAGTATAATTCCGAATCTAAAAGTTTTAAAAATTGGGTAAACGTTTATAATCTATCACTAAGTGTTTATTTATTTGCCTTGAAACTTTACCGTAGTTAAGTATCTACTATTTTTAGACAAGTCAATACAGCAACAGATTTCATTTGCTTTAAAAAATATTTGAATATTATTTGTAGAAGTGTTTTAAAATTAATGAGAAAACAAGACTTAGTTGAATATTAAATTTAGTCGTAATTTTAAACAAGAATAAAAATGCGGTAAAAAACGGTTTAAGTTTTTAATGTACTCATAAGCTTAAAAAAACAAGTATACTGTATACAAATTTTAAAAATTAACTGCATACTAATTACTTTATTGCATACAATTTACTGTTTATTCTAACTAAAAGTAAGAGTATGAGCGGTAAAATATTAAATACCATAACAAAGTAAAACAATAAACAACAAAATAATAACAATTATAAGATTCAGAAGTTATCATTAAAATTTCAATAAAGATTCTTTTTACATTGGGTCAAAACAAAAGACTTTAATTTCTAGCTACAAATAAATGTTTTGTTTAAAGGTTTTTGGAACTGAACACGAGTTTTTTGAACTGAGTTTTTACCATAAGTTACAGCAAACCGGTATACTTAGTGATGTCATATATCAGTTTTACTGGTTGTGACGTCATAATTCAAGTTAATTAGCATATGACGTCAAAGCTCAAGTTCACTGGTTTAAGTTTAAACTATGTACTGTAAAACAGTACTTGTAAACTGTAGTGTGTACAAAAGTTACAACATTGTACACTAAAGTAAAGTAAAATGAAATATTTGTTTAACTGATAAATAACTGCGCAATAACTATTGCGTAATATTACAACTTTATATGCGTTTTACCACCAAAGTTACTACTAAAAACTTTCAAATAAATGAAGCTTCTCACAAAAGAGTTTTGTACTTGACACATTATGAACATATTTTTATAATTCATTCAAGGAACTTAAGTTAAACAAAAGTGTTAAACTGTGTCATTTGTAAAACTTTTGTTAAAAGAATATTTGTAAGTTTTAAATTTGTAGTAATTGTTTTCGTGGTAAAATGTAAATAAATTTCTAGCTTGGTACAAAAAAGCTTTAGTAGTTAACACAGTTTTTATACACTTTGAACATTTATTTATTTGAGTTAATACTACAGGTAAAATGATGTACAATATGTGTCAACTAAGAAAGTATTGTCGTATAATGCTTGTTTTTAAGTTTCTAGTAACAGTTTTGGTGGTAAATTAAGTTAAAATATTGCACAACGTTATTGAGCATTTAAATATTCAATCAAAATGAAATGTAATGAGGTTATAGTTGAAAATTTATTATATATTTAGAATATATTTATTTTTCAGAATCTAGCAGTTGTGTGTATAATTATAGCGCATTTTTTGTTTTCGCTAAAATCTTCATATAAAATTGCTCTTTGATAATTTTGTGCGAAATGCGATGTTTTCTTTGTATTAGTTCGCTCAAATTTACGTGTAAAAATAAGCTCCGTTGTATACTTCATATAATGTTGTTTTTATTGCTAGAAAATGTTAATTAAACAGAAAAAAAATATTTAAGCTTTACTAGTTTAAGTACAACAAATTAGTGATAAGATATTGAATCTACATGTATATAGGAAAGGTGATTTTTTTTTTACAAAACAATAATGATATTACGCAGCCAATTAAAACGAAATACTTAAAATCAAAACAATAAATATAAAAACAGACATCATATGACAGTTCACATTCAAATTACTTTTTATAAAAAATATAATAATATTCTTTATGGGAACGGGTCAAAATCGCACGACGACAAAATTACTTATGCTTACTAAATTGCATGAAGTTATTAATTTGCACGAGTAACAACTTTTAAAATGTTGTTAAAACTCATACACAAAATGTACAAATTCAAAGATTTTTTACTTAACCTTTTTTTTACTAATTTATAAAATAAATCAGCTTTTGGCCTCTAAAAAATTTGAAAATAATGGTAAGTATAAAAAGTCAGTTGTGTTGAAAACTAAATAAAAAAACGTAGTTAAGGTTCAAAAATAAAAATAAATTAACTTATTCAAACTTTTCATAATAAATTTTGTATAACGTGTACTTTGAGTACTAGTAATTCTAAAATTATTATAAAGAAACAAACAATAAATTTAAAAAACGTTTATGAACAGGAAGTATGACAAAATTTAAAAAAATCATAAAAATGCCAAATAAGAAAATACCAAGTAAATTTGTTATTAAAAAAAATAAAATATATTTAATTTTTTCAAAAACCACATACACTAAAAGCTAATCCAAATGATTTTAATTTATTAAAATCAACTAACCTCACCAAATACATTCTTTTAATCCTCTTTTATCGGAGTCTACAAACAAACCAAAAACAACAAGTAGACGTTCAGGAAACCCTGGTTATTGATAACTGTTAAAAATTGTGAAGTATTAGTATTGATTTTTCGTGCAAAAGATGATATTTTTTGTGATAATCATTTTCACTGAATACTTTTTTGATAAACTAATTTTTAGTTTTTTTAAATGAAAATTATAAGTATCTTTTACTTAGCGTAGTAAAACATGAAACAGCATATTAGTTTTTATTAAATAAAATAATTTATGTCAGGATTTTAGTCAGCAAACTCACACTTTTATAAAGTGTTTGTAAGCTCAACCACTTTAACTGACAATTTATTTTTGTTCTGGAATTTTAAAAATCTATTTTAAGATAAATAACTAAACTTTTTTATAGTTTCAAAGTCTTCACTAACTTCAACTCGAATTCAGTAAACCATAAAAAGTTACTTTTATCTTTGATTAACCATAATACTATTTTATAACGTGCTAGTACTTGAATATTTCCCATAAGAAAAGCACTTATATTAAATTATTTCTATTTTATGTAGTACTAGTAATAATATTTTGCTTATGTTAAAGTGCAACCATAGATTTCGTTCCGTTTTTAAAATATTGGAATACAGTTTCTACAAAGATTTTAAAACTAAGGAAAAAATATTATTAAAAGATTTATCTAAACCGTCAGTTTAGGCAAGAATAACAATAAGTTTAAAAAACGTTGTAAGGTTTTAATATACCTAATTGTTTGTAAAAAAAAAACATTAAACGCACATTTAAAAATAAGTGCATACTAATTAATTTATTTCATACATATTACTACTTAATTCTAGCAGAAAGTTAGAGTATGAGTGGAAAAATATTAAACAGCATAACAAGGTAAACAATAAACAACAAAATATCAATAACTAAAATATTCAAAAAGTTATCACTAAAATTTACAGCAAAGATTTTTTTACATTGGGTCTAAACAAAAGACTTCAATTTCTAGCTACAAATAAATGTTTTGTTTTTAGGGTTTTTTTTAAATGAACACGACATTTATTACCACGAGTTACAGCAAAGCGGTATACTTAGTGATGTCATGTATCAGTCTTTCTGGTTGTGACATCATAGTTCAAGTTAACTATCGTATGACGACAAAACTCAAGTTCACTGGTTCAAGTTTAAACTATGTACTGTAAAACAGTACTTGTGGGTTGGAGTGTATACAAAATTTATAATATTGTGCACTGAAGTAAAGTAGAATGAAAAATATGTTTAACTGATAAATAACTGCGCAATAACTATTGCGTAATATTACAACTTTATATGCGTTTTACCACCAAAGTTATTACTAAAAACTTTCAAATAAATGAAGCTTCTCACAAAAGAGTTTTGTACTTGACACATTATGAACATATTTTTATAATTCATTCAAGGAACTTAAGTTAAACAAAAGTGTTAAACTGTGTCATTTGTAAAACTTTTGTTAAAAGAATATTTGTAAGTTTTAAATTTGTAGTAATTGTTTTCGTGGTAAAATGTAAATAAATTTCTAGCTTGGTACAAAAAAGCTTTAGTAGTTAACACAGTTTTTATACACTTTGAACATTTATTTATTTGAGTTAATACTACAGGTAAAATGATGTACAATATGTGTCAACTAAGAAAGTATTGTCGTATAATGCTTGTTTTTAAGTTTCTAGTAACAGTTTTGGTGGTAAATTAAGTTAAAATATTGCACAACGTTATTGTGCATTTAAATATTCAATCAAAATGAAATGTAATGAGGTTATAGTTGAAAATTTATTATATATTTAGAATATATTTATTTTTCAGAATCTAGCAGTTGTGTGTATAATTATAGCGCATTTTTTGTTTTCGCTAAAATCTTCATATAAAATTGCTCTTTGATAATTTTGTGCGAAATGCGATGTTTTCTTTGTATTAGTTCGCTCAAATTTACGTGTAAAAATAAGCTCCGTTGTATACTTCATATAATGTTGTTTTTATTGCTAGAAAATGTTAATTAAACAGAAAAAAATATTTAAGCTTTACTAGTTTAAGTACAACAAATTAGTGATAAGATATTGAATCTACATGTATATAGGAAAGGTGATTTTTTTTTTACAAAACAATAATGATATTACGCAGCCAATTAAAACGAAATACTTAAAATCAAAACAATAAATATAAAAACAGACATCATATGACAGTTCACATTCAAATTACTTTTTATAAAAAATATAATAATATTCTTTATGGGAACGGGTCAAAATCGCACGACGACAAAATTACTTATGCTTACTAAATTGCATGAAGTTATTAATTTGCACGAGTAACAACTTTTAAAATGTTGTTAAAACTCATACACAAAATGTACAAATTCAAAGATTTTTTACTTAACCTTTTTTTTACTAATTTATAAAATAAATCAGCTTTTGGCCTCTAAAAAATTTGAAAATAATGGTAAGTATAAAAAGTCAGTTGTGTTGAAAACTAAATAAAAAAACGTAGTTAAGGTTCAAAAATAAAAATAAATTAACTTATTCAAACTTTTCATAATAAATTTTGTATAACGTGTACTTTGAGTACTAGTAATTCTAAAATTATTATAAAGAAACAAACAATAAATTTAAAAAACGTTTATGAACAGGAAGTATGACAAAATTTAAAAAAATCATAAAAATGCCAAATAAGAAAATACCAAGTAAATTTGTTATTAAAAAAAATAAAATATATTTAATTTTTTCAAAAACCACATACACTAAAAGCTAATCCAAATGATTTTAATTTATTAAAATCAACTAACCTCACCAAATACATTCTTTTAATCCTCTTTTATCGGAGTCTACAAACAAACCAAAAACAACAAGTAGACGTTCAGGAAACCCTGGTTATTGATAACTGTTAAAAATTGTGAAGTATTAGTATTGATTTTTCGTGCAAAAGATGATATTTTTTGTGATAATCATTTTCACTGAATACTTTTTTGATAAACTAATTTTTAGTTTTTTTAAATGAAAATTATAAGTATCTTTTACTTAGCGTAGTAAAACATGAAACAGCATATTAGTTTTTATTAAATAAAATAATTTATGTCAGGATTTTAGTCAGCAAACTCACACTTTTATAAAGTGTTTGTAAGCTCAACCACTTTAACTGACAATTTATTTTTGTTCTGGAATTTTAAAAATCTATTTTAAGATAAATAACTAAACTTTTTTATAGTTTCAAAGTCTTCACTAACTTCAACTCGAATTCAGTAAACCATAAAAAGTTACTTTTATCTTTGATTAACCATAATACTATTTTATAACGTGTTAGTACTTGAATATTTCCCATAAGAAAAGCACTTATATTAAATTATTTCTATTTTATGTAGTACTAGTAATAATATTTTGCTTATGTTAAAGTGCAACCATAGATTTCGTTCCGTTTTTAAAATATTGGAATACAGTTTCTACAAAGATTTTAAAACTAAGGAAAAAATATTATTAAAAGATTTATCTAAACCGTCAGTTTAGGCAAGAATAACAATAAGTTTAAAAAACGTTGTAAGGTTTTAATATACCTAATTGTTTGTAAAAAAAAAACATTAAACGCACATTTAAAAATAAGTGCATACTAATTAATTTATTTCATACATATTACTACTTAATTCTAGCAGAAAGTTAGAGTATGAGTGGAAAAATATTAAACAGCATAACAAGGTAAACAATAAACAACAAAATATCAATAACTAAAATATTCAAAAAGTTATCACTAAAATTTACAGCAAAGATTTTTTTACATTGGGTCTAAACAAAAGACTTCAATTTCTAGCTACAAATAAATGTTTTGTTTTTAGGGTTTTTTTTAAATGAACACGACATTTATTACCACGAGTTACAGCAAAGCGGTATACTTAGTGATGTCATGTATCAGTCTTTCTGGTTGTGACATCATAGTTCAAGTTAACTATCGTATGACGACAAAACTCAAGTTCACTGGTTCAAGTTTAAACTATGTACTGTAAAACAGTACTTGTGGGTTGGAGTGTATACAAAATTTATAATATTGTGCACTGAAGTAAAGTAGAATGAAAAATATGTTTAACTGATAAATAACTGCGCAATAACTATTGCGTAATATTACAACTTTATATGCGTTTTACCACCAAAGTTATTACTAAAAACTTTCAAATAAATGAAGCTTCTCACAAAAGAGTTTTGTACTTGACACATTATGAACATATTTTTATAATTCATTCAAGGAACTTAAGTTAAACAAAAGTGTTAAACTGTGTCATTTGTAAAACTTTTGTTAAAAGAATATTTGTAAGTTTTAAATTTGTAGTAATTGTTTTCGTGGTAAAATGTAAATAAATTTCTAGCTTGGTACAAAAAAGCTTTAGTAGTTAACACAGTTTTTATACACTTTGAACATTTATTTATTTGAGTTAATACTACAGGTAAAATGATGTACAATATGTGTCAACTAAGAAAGTATTGTCGTATAATGCTTGTTTTTAAGTTTCTAGTAACAGTTTTGGTGGTAAATTAAGTTAAAATATTGCACAACGTTATTGTGCATTTAAATATTCAATCAAAATGAAATGTAATGAGGTTATAGTTGAAAATTTATTATATATTTAGAATATATTTATTTTTCAGAATCTAGCAGTTGTGTGTATAATTATAGCGCATTTTTTGTTTTCGCTAAAATCTTCATATAAAATTGCTCTTTGATAATTTTGTGCGAAATGCGATGTTTTCTTTGTATTAGTTCGCTCAAATTTACGTGTAAAAATAAGCTCCGTTGTATACTTCATATAATGTTGTTTTTATTGCTAGAAAATGTTAATTAAACAGAAAAAAAATATTTAAGCTTTACTAGTTTAAGTACAACAAATTAGTGATAAGATATTGAATCTACATGTATATAGGAAAGGTGATTTTTTTTTTACAAAACAATAATGATATTACGCAGCCAATTAAAACGAAATACTTAAAATCAAAACAATAAATATAAAAACAGACATCATATGACAGTTCACATTCAAATTACTTTTTATAAAAAATATAATAATATTCTTTATGGGAACGGGTCAAAATCGCACGACGACAAAATTACTTATGCTTACTAAATTGCATGAAGTTATTAATTTGCACGAGTAACAACTTTTAAAATGTTGTTAAAACTCATACACAAAATGTACAAATTCAAAGATTTTTTACTTAACCTTTTTTTTACTAATTTATAAAATAAATCAGCTTTTGGCCTCTAAAAAATTTGAAAATAATGGTAAGTATAAAAAGTCAGTTGTGTTGAAAACTAAATAAAAAAACGTAGTTAAGGTTCAAAAATAAAAATAAATTAACTTATTCAAACTTTTCATAATAAATTTTGTATAACGTGTACTTTGAGTACTAGTAATTCTAAAATTATTATAAAGAAACAAACAATAAATTTAAAAAACGTTTATGAACAGGAAGTATGACAAAATTTAAAAAAATCATAAAAATGCCAAATAAGAAAATACCAAGTAAATTTGTTATTAAAAAAAATAAAATATATTTAATTTTTTCAAAAACCACATACACTAAAAGCTAATCCAAATGATTTTAATTTATTAAAATCAACTAACCTCACCAAATACATTCTTTTAATCCTCTTTTATCGGAGTCTACAAACAAACCAAAAACAACAAGTAGACGTTCAGGAAACCCTGGTTATTGATAACTGTTAAAAATTGTGAAGTATTAGTATTGATTTTTCGTGCAAAAGATGATATTTTTTGTGATAATCATTTTCACTGAATACTTTTTTGATAAACTAATTTTTAGTTTTTTTAAATGAAAATTATAAGTATCTTTTACTTAGCGTAGTAAAACATGAAACAGCATTTTAGTTTTTATTAAATAAAATAATTTATGTCAGGATTTTAGTCAGCAAACTCACACTTTTATAAAGTGTTTGTAAGCTCAACCACTTTAACTGACAATTTATTTTTGTTCTGGAATTTTAAAAATCTATTTTAAGATAAATAACTAAACTTTTTTATAGTTTCAAAGTCTTCACTAACTTCAACTCGAATTCAGTAAACCATAAAAAGTTACTTTTATCTTTGATTAACCATAATACTATTTTATAACGTGTTAGTACTTGAATATTTCCCATAAGAAAAGCACTTATATTAAATTATTTCTATTTTATGTAGTACTAGTAATAATATTTTGCTTATGTTAAAGTGCAACCATAGATTTCGTTCCGTTTTTAAAATATTGGAATACAGTTTCTACAAAGATTTTAAAACTAAGGAAAAAATATTATTAAAAGATTTATCTAAACCGTCAGTTTAGGCAAGAATAACAATAAGTTTAAAAAACGTTGTAAGATTTTAATATACCTAATTGTTTGTAAAAAAAAAACATTAAACGCACATTTAAAAATAAGAACATACTAATTAATTTATTTCATACATATTACTACTTAATTCTAGCAGAAAGTTAGAGTATGAGTGGAAAAATATTAAACAGCATAACAAGGTAAACAATAAACAACAAAATATCAATAACTAAAATATTCAAAAAGTTATCACTAAAATTTACAGCAAAGATTTTTTTACATTGGGTCTAAACAAAAGACTTCAATTTCTAGCTACAAATAAATGTTTTGTTTTTAGGGTTTTTTTTAAATGAACACGACATTTATTACCACGAGTTACAGCAAAGCGGTATACTTAGTGATGTCATGTATCAGTCTTTCTGGTTGTGACATCATAGTTCAAGTTAACTATCGTATGACGACAAAACTCAAGTTCACTGGTTCAAGTTTAAACTATGTACTGTAAAACAGTACTTGTGGGTTGGAGTGTATACAAAATTTATAATATTGTGCACTGAAGTAAAGTAGAATGAAAAATATGTTTAACTGATAAATAACTGCGCAATAACTAATGCGTAATATTACAACTTAATATGCATTTTACCACCAAAGTTATTAAAAAAAAACTTATAAATAAATGAAGCTTCTTACAAAAAAATTTTGAATTTGACAAAATTTAAACATATTTTTATAATTTATTTAAATAAGTTAAACAAAAGTGTTAGACTATGTCACTTGTAAAACTTTTGATAGATGAAAACTTGTAATTTTAAGTTTGTAGTTGCTATTTTCGTGGTAAAATTTAAATTAATTTCGTGCTTGGTACAACAAAGATTTAATAGTTGACACAGTTTTAATATACTTTGAACATTTATTTGAGTTAGTATTAAAGATAAAAGGATGTATAAGCTGTGTCAACTAAAAACCTTCTGTTGTACAATTTTTTCAAGTTTTTAGTAACAGTTTTGGTTGTAAACTGTAGCTTAATTTGAAATATTACGCAACGGTTATTGCGTATTTAAATAGAAAACAAATTGATAAAATTAAGGTACAAAGTTTGAAGCTTGACATATATTTTTAAATTATATTTATTTTTTAGAAACTAGTAATTGTGGGTATAATCTTAGCGCATTTTGTTTTCTGCTGAAATTCTGCATGCATTATTGTTTATGACCATTATTTATAGGCGTAATGCGATAAGATTTCAAGATATAATTTCACTTTAATTTAAGTTTGGAAAAAAGCTCCGTTGTAAACTTTCAAAAAATTTAGTACACGAATACAACAACTTAAATACAAAAACGTAGAGACTACAAATTCTAATAATTTTTACTTTTTTAAAAAAGGGTGATGATATTGTACTTTAATTATGTTTTAAATATATTATAACTAAAAAAACTGTCTATGCTATTAATGTATTTTTTTTTCTTTTTCTCAGGAACTAATAATATATTGTGATGACTGTTTTAATGTTCAGTAGATATAAAAAAAAATGTAGTGCAAACATTTAACAAATAGTTTCTTAATAATTAATTTAACACATAAATTATTATAAAATCAACTGTTTTTTTTTAAGTAAAACAATTTATCTTTAAATTTGCTACTAGTTTTACAGCAGAAAGTTTACATAGTAAGTAAAAATAAACCTACTGTATTTGAAATCAAAAACTAGAGTTTGGTTATTCAAACAGATACTAGTTAAAAAAAATCTAGTACTTGAATAGCAGTTTATAACAAGTTTTAACGTTACAAACAGAGTTTTGTTGTATTCAATAAATGTTCAGCTTAAAAATATAATCATAATTGTTTAGTGTGACTATAGCTTTTGAGCATGTTATTACTGTTTATTCTAACTGAAAGTAAGAGTATGAGCCGTAAAATATTATAACCATAATAAAGTAGAATAGTACACAAGAAAACATTACATAATTAAAAGATTCAAAAAGTTATCACTAAAATTTACAGTAAAAAATGTTTTACATTAAATTTAAACAAAAGACTTCAAATTCTAGCTACACAAAAACGATTTTTTTAAGGTTTTTGAAAATGAACAGAAGTTTTATTACCACAAGTTACAACAAACTGGTATACCTAGTGATGTCATATATTAGTTTTACTGGTTGTGACGTAATAATTCTAATTAACTAGCATATGACGTCAAAGCTCAAGTTCATTAGTTTATTTTAAACTATGTACTGTAAAACAGTACTTGTGGACTGTAGTGTGTGCAAAAGTTATAATAATGTGCACTGAAGTAAAATAAAAGGAAAAATATATTTTACCGATAAATAACTATTGCGTAATATTACAACTTAATATGCATTTTACCACCAAAGTTATTACTAAAAACTTTTAAATAAATTAAGCTTCTTACAAAAAAGTTTTGTATTTGACACAGTTTAAACATATTTTTATAATTCATTTAAGGAACTTAAGTTAAGACCGTCTCGTTTGAAAAACTTTTGTTAAAATAATACTTGTAAATTTGATCTCTGTAGTAGCTATTTTCGTGGTTAAATGTAAATTAATTTCAAGCTTGGTACAACACAGCTTTAATAGTTGACACAGTTTTAATACACTTGAACATTTATTTATTTGAGTTAATACTCAAGGTAAAACTATGTATAATCTGTGTCAACTAGGAAAGTATTGTCGTATAATGCTTTTATTTCAGTTTCTAGTAACAGTTTTGGTGGTAAATTAAATTGTAATATTGCACAACCGTTATTGTGCATTTAAATATTTAATTAAAATAAAAAGTCATGGGCAAGTAGTTGAATTCTTATTTTATATTTTGAATATATTTATTTTTTAGAGTCTAGCAATTGTGGGTATAATTATAGCGCATTTTTTGTTTTCGCTGAAAATCTTCATGTAAAATTGCTCTTTGATAATTTCTTGCGAAATGCGATGTTTTTTTTAATTATAGTACGCTGAAATTTACGTGTAAAAATAAGCTCCGTTGTATACTTCATACAATCATACAATGTTGTTTTTATTGCTAAAAAAATTTTAATTAAAAAGAAATAGAAACTAAATTAAGTTTTACTAGCTTAAGTACAACAATTTAAAGATAACATATTTAATCTACATGTATATAAGAAAGGTGTTTTTTTTTTAAACAATAATGATATTACGCGGCCAATTTAAACGACATACAGTAACCTCTCGCTTATTTACGCACATAGTGTCCACAGAAAAAGTGCGTAAAGATATGAGAGATCGTAAAGAAACGAGAGGTACCAAATATACTCACTATAATGGCTGTTTTTTGATATTGCTTCTAGTTAAAAGCAGACTGGGCACTTTCCCACTTTTAACTATTTGTTTACTTCATTTATGAATATGAAAACAACAGATAAAACTAAACGTATATTAAAAAAAGGATTTGAATTTGTTTAAAATAATAATAATACGAGTAGAAATAATTTTACTATTTTGATAATAAGTAGAAATTATCTTTATTTATATGTGACATTTATATTTAATTCTACTTAGCAAATTCAATATTTAATTAAGCATTTCTTTACAATTATAAAATGGTGTTTATTAATATGTAGGGCAAGACTGCTGTATTATTTCTTAGTGTTTTAAACTCTCATTATTTCATTATAGTTTCATTATTAAACACAGTCATGTTTACTCAGAATTTTGATTCAGTCTCTTATTGTTAGCAAAATTTCTGATATACTGAGGTATAACTAAATGTTTATCA
Source organism: Thalia democratica (assembly GCF_965202585.1). NCBI lineage: Eukaryota > Metazoa > Chordata > Thaliacea > Salpida > Salpidae > Thalia > Thalia democratica. The sequence continues at coordinate 33,716 of NW_028139590.1, forward strand.
ATTAGTCAAGGAATATAAATTTACAAAGTCTAAAGATATAGAGAGGTGTGTTAGCATTCAAAAACATACTTTAATTTAAAAATATACATTAGACCTAATTTGTGCAATATTAAAAAAAAATAAAACTTTTATTTTCTAAATTTTATAGAATTCTGAAATGCGTAACTAAACGAGAGTGCGTAACGTCACGAGTGCGTAAAGATCTGAGAGGTTACTGTACTTAAAAGCAAAATATAAATATAAAAACAAAAATCATATGACAATTCACATTCCAATTAATTTTGATGAAAAATATTTTATATATTGATTAAGGGATATGGTCAAAATTGCACGACGACAAAATTACTTATGCTTACTAAATTGCATGAAGTTATTAATTTGCACGAGTAACAACTTTTAAAATGTTGTTAAAACTCATACACTAAATATACAAATTTAAAGTCTTTTTACTTGACCTTTTTTTATTAACTTTTAAAATAAATGAGCTTTAGGCCTCTAAAAAGTTTGAAAAAAATAAGGGTAAGTACAAAAAGTCAGTTGTGTTGAAAACTAAATAAAAAAACGTAGTTAAGGTTCAAAAATAAATAAAACTAACTTATGCAAATTTTTCATAATAAATTTTGTATAACGTGTACTTTGAGTACTAGTACTTCTAAAATTATTATAAAGGATGGCACAATAAATTTAAAAAACGTTTATGAACAGTAAGTATGACAAAATTTAAAAAAACATAAAAATGTCAAATAAGAAAATACCAAGTTTGTTATTAAAGAAAATAACTAAATAAATTTATCACTTTCAAAAACCACATACACTAAAAGGCAATCTAAATGATTTTAATTAATTAAAATCAACTAACCTCACCAAATACATTCTCAAAAAAACTTGAATACACTTAAACCAATTGTTTGTATTAAAAGTATTTTTATGTAATTTATATTTTTTTTACTAACAGAAGTAATTGATTTGCATATTTTAAACATTTAAAAAATTTTTTTTGTTTAAGACTTAATAGCAAAATTAAAATTGAACACACATGAATCAATTGTTTAATTTATAGTTGTATACATGTAATTTATATTTAGTAAACTTATAGAAGTAGTGGTTTGGTCTCATGTGTACTATTTTATTGACACTATTTTATGTGTAAAATTGCTTCAATCAATTATGCCATTATTTATGTGATTTCATTCAAATTATGGGTAGTATTTATATGTTGCTGCAATTAAATGAAAATTAAAATACTGTCCAGGCCTTATATAAGTATTATGGATAGTTTTTGTAGTTTTAGATTTTTAAACAAACAAAAAAAAATAACTTAAATACACACAAACCAATAGTTTGATTTATTTGTACATTTATTTAAATTATATTTTTTTAAATAACAGAAGTATTGGCTAGACTTCTTTAAAGATAATACATAGCTTTTTTATGTAATATTTAATAAAGAAAATAAAAACTGAATACATTTAAACCAATTGTTTGATCTAAAAGTATGTTTCTGTAATTTATATTTTTTATACTAACAGAGGTCATGGCTTGGCATATTATATATGTTTTAGATATTTTTTTATTTAAGATTTAATAAATAAAATTAAAATTGAACACACACAAATCAATTGTTTGAATTATAGTTGTATATATGTAATTTACATTTATTAAACTTATAGAAGTAGTGGTTTTGGTCTTATGTGTACTACTTTATGGGCACTATTTTATGTGTAGAATTGATTTAATCAATTATGCCCATAATTTAATGTGATGTCATTAACATTATGGGTATTGTTTAGATATTGCTACAATTAAGTAAAAATAAAGTACTGTTTTAAATCAAACAATTGGTTTAAGTGTATTCAAGCTTTTTTTTCTGTATTAGATATCAAATAAAAAAAACTATCCATAAATTGTTAATAAGTCTGGCCACTACTTCTGTTAGTCTACAAAATACAATTTAAATAAATGTACAAATAAATCAAACTATTGTTTTATGTGTATTCAAGTTATTTTTTATTTGATTGTTTATAAATTCAAAACTACTAAAACTATCCATAATATTTATATAAGGCCTGAATAGTATTTTAATTTTCTTTTAATTGCAGCAACATATAAATACTACCCATTATTTGTATGAAATCACATCAAATTATGGGCATAATTGATTCAAGCAACTCTACACATAAAATTTTGCCCATAAAATAGTACACATAAGACCAAACCACTACTTTTATTAGTTTACTAAATAATAATTACATATTTACAACTATAAATCAAACAATTGTCTCATGTGAGTTCAATTTTATTTTTTTAATTTTGTTTATAAAATCCTAAATAAGAAAAAATATCCAAAATATTTATAATATGCCAAGCCAATACTTCTGTTAATATAAAAAACATAATTTGCATAAATATACTTTTAAATCAAACAATTGGTTTAAGTTAATTCAAGTTTTTTTGTTATTAAATCTAAAGTAAAAAAATTATTTATAATCTGATAAGAAATTAAGCCACTACTTCTCTCAGTAATATGTAAAAACAAATTAAACTATTGGTTTATGTGTATTCAAGTTATTTTGTTTTTGTTTGTTTATAAAGTTAAAAATACAAACTATATCCATAAAATTTATATAAGATCTAGACAGTAAATTTTTCATTTAATTTTAGCAACTTAATTACAGCAACATCTCAATATTACTCATAATTTGAATGAAATAACATCAAATTATTGGCATAATTGGTTGAAGCAATTCTACACATAAAATAGTGCCCATAAAGTAGTACACATAAGCCCAAACCTCTACTTCTATAAGTTTTCTAAGTATAAATTACATATAAAAAAATATATAAATATAAATACAAATATAAATCAAACAATTAGTTTATGTGTGTTCAAGTTTAATTTTTTAATTTTGTTTATAAAATCTTAAACAAAAAAAATATCAAAATTACTTGTGGTATGACAAGCCATTAATTCTGTTGGTATAAAAAATATTAATTACATAAATGTACATATAAATCGAACGATTTGTTTAAGTGTTTTCAAGTTTTTTTTTTATTAAATATTACATTAAAGACTATCCATAATCTTTTAATAAGTCTAGCCACTACTTCTGTCAGTTTACAAAATATAACTCAAACAATTGCAAAAATAAATCAAACTATTGGTTTATGTGGATTCAAATTATATTTTATTTGTTTGTTTATAAATTTAAAACTACAAAAACTATCCATAATGTTTATGTAAGGCGTGGATAGTATTTTATTTTTCATTGAATTGCAGCAACTTCATTGCAGCAACATCTAAATACTATTCATAATTTTTGATGACATCACATAATTGAATACAGCAATTCTACACATAAAATAGTGCCCATAAAATACTACCCATAAAAAGTCCTACCGCACTGGTTTAAGTTTAAACTATGTACTGTAAAACAGAACGTGTGGACTGTAGTGAGTACAAAAGTTACAACACTATGTACTGTGACAAAGTAGAATGAAAAACATGTTTAACTGATAAATAACTGCGCAATAACTATTGCGTAATATTACAATTTAAAATGCAATTTACCACCAAAGTTATTACTAAAGACTTTTTAACAAAAGAAGTTTCTTAGAAAAAAGGTTTGAATTTGACACAGTTTAAAAATAATTTTATAATTCATTTAAGGAACTTAAGTTAAACAAAAGTGTTAGACCGTGTCATTTTTAAAACTTTGTTAAATGAATATTTGTGACTTTAAAGTTTGTAGTAGCTTTTTTCGTGGTGAAATGTAATTTAATTTCTAACTTAGTACAACACAGTTTTAATAGTTGACACAGTTTTAATACAATTTAAACATTTATTTATTTAAGGTAATACTAAAGGTAAAGAGATGTATAAGCTGTGTCAACTAAAACTGTTCTTTCATACTATTTTTTTCTAAGTTTCTAGTAACAGTTTTGTTGGTAAATTAGAAGTTAAGCTGAAATATTGCGCAATGGTTATTGCGCATAAAAAAATAAGTTTTATTAAGAAATTTTATCGCATTTCGCACATAAAAACAGATTATACATTTTGTTTATATTTGTTTCATAGAAACTAGTTTTTGTGGGTATAATTGTATCGCATTTTTGTTTTTTGCGAAAATCCTCATTTAAAATTGCTCTTTAATTATTTTTTAGTGAAATGCGACAAGATTTATTATTAATGATTCGCTTAAACTTAAGTTTAAAAATAAGCTCCGTTGTATACTTCATATAATGTTTTTTTTATTGCTAAAAAATGTAAAATTAAACAGCAAAAAAAAACTGAATCGAGGTTTACTAGCTAAAGTGTAACAATTTAAATATAACATATTTTATCTACATGTATATAAGAAAGGTGATTTTTTGACAAAAAAATAATGATATTATGCAGCCAAATAAAACCACATACTTAAAATCAAAATATTAATATAAAAACTAACATCATATGACAGTTCACATTCCAAATAATTTTGATAAACAGTATTATATATATTCTTTATGGGAACGGGTCAAAATTGCACGACGAAAAAATTGCATGAGGTTACTAAATGCATGAGGTTACTAAATTGCACGTGAACAAAATTTCACGAGTGCACAAAAATGCAGGAAGATACTTTTTTACAAAGATAAATTAGCACGAGGGCACAAAATTGCACAAAGACAATTTCGCACCAAGGGTAAATTTTGCACAAGTTACATTTTTGCACGAGAGTGAAAAAAAAAAGTAAAATTTAAAAGAATAAAAATTAAAACAAAAACAAATAGAAAAAAGAGTTACTGACCGAGGGTAAAGGTTAGGGGAACAGTGAAAGAAAAAAAAATTCAAACAAACAACAAATTAAAACTATTTAAAAAGATAAATAAATAAAGATTAAAAAACAAGCCACCGACCGAGGATAAGGGTTAGAAGTACCAGTATTAATAAAAAACAGCTAAAACGAAAAAAATTACAAAATTGAAATTAAAAAAAGACTAAAAAAATTTTATTCGTTCAAAAATGTGTCCGTGCAAAAGTGTCTTCTTGCAAAAAAAAATTCGTACAATTTTGTTCACTCGTGCAGTTTTGTGCACTCGTGTAATTTTGTACGCTCGTACAAATTTAACAGCTACCCATTTTTTATATTATGCATAAATTACATAAAGTTCATTTTAGATATATTTTTCTATATTGTAAACAATGTAAATTTATACATTAAAACTAATTAAATGAATAGTTTGAAATGAATAAATTGGTTTGACATAGTTTTATAACATTTTTAACAACTTAAACTTATTATTTAACTACTATCTTACTATTAAAACTATTTTGTTTTATAAACACTAATTAGAAAATTAAAGCTTATCAAGTAAAAATAAATACTCTAAGTTTCGCTGATATTATAATAAAAATTTTTTTAAGACAAAATTTTGATTTAAAGTTTAGAGATCTATCCTATGGTTTTGATAAAGTTTTACTATTATAAAAAATATCTTTATAAGTATTTGGTTTACTCAAAGTTACAAAAAATAAAATAACTTTTAAAATGTTGTTAAAACACTTACAAAAAATAAACAAATTCAAAGTCTAATATCTACTTTTCACTTAACCTTTTTAATATTTAATTTACAATAAATCATCTTTTGGACTCGTTAAAGATAAAAAAAAATATGGTAAGTATTAAAAGTAAGTTGTGTTGAAAATTAAATTCAAAAACGTTGTTAAGGTTCAAAAATAAATAAAAAAACTAATTTAAACTTTTGATAATGAATTTTGAATAACTTGTGTTTTTCAGAATTAGTTATTATAAATTTTTTGTAAAGTAAAGCACGATTAACATAAAAAAACTTTATGTATAGAAAGTAGAACAAAATTTAAAAAACCATGAATATGTCAAACAAGAATATACTAAATCTTTATTAAAGAAGAAATTAAAATAAATATATCTATTTCAAAAACCACATACACTAAAAGCTAAACTAAAACTATATTAATTGTAAAAAATCAACTAACCTCATCAAATACATTTTTTTAATCCTTCCTGATCGGAGTCCACAAACAAACCAAAAGCAACCGGTTGACATCGCAAGCAACCCTAGGTTTTTGATGACTGTTAAAAAATTATGAAATATTAATGTTGATTTTTTCGTGCATTAGATGATATTTTTTGTGATAACCTTTTTCACTAAATGCTTTTTTAATATACTAATTTCAAGTTTTAAAAAATCAAATTTATAAGTATCTTTTACTCAAAGTTACTTACTTAATTTAAAGTTTTAAAAATTCAAAATTATAAGTATCTTTTACTCAGCTTAGTAAAACATAAAACACAATATTGATTTTATTCAGCAAATATTATTTGTCAGCAAGCTCATACTTTTATAAAGAGTGTGTAAGCTCCACAAGTTTAACTGACAATGTATTTTTTGTTCTGGAATATAAAAAACATACTTAAAGATAACTAACTAAACTTTTTAATAGTTTAAAAGTTTTTACTAACTTCGACTAAAATTCAGTGAACCATAAAAAATTATTTTTATTTTTGATTAACCATTTTAATTTTCTATAACATATCAGTAGTTAAATATTTCCAAAAAAAAAGCTTTTATATTAAAGTATTTCTTTTTTTTTAGTACTAGTAATAATACTTTGTTTATGTTAAATTGCAACCAAAGATTTTGTTTGGTTTATAAATATTTGAATATAGTTTATAAAAAGATTGTAAAATTAAGCAAAAATTTTTTTTTTTAGATTTAGCTAAACCGTCAGTTTACGCAAGAATAATAAGTTAAAAAAATGTGTAAAATTTTAATATACTCAAATTTTTATAAAATGAAATAGTTAAAACGCACTATTAAAAACAAAGTGCATAATTACTTTATCACATATATATTACTAATTATTTCTGAATGAAAGTAAAAGTTTAAGCGGAAAAACGTTAAACAACATAACAAAAGTAAACAATACACAACAAAATATTAATAATTAAAATATTCAAAATGTTATCACTAAAATTTACAGTAAATATTTTTTTCTTATTGGGTCTAAATAAAGCACTATTATTTCTAGCCACACACAAATGCTTTGTTTTAAGGTTTTTTTTAAATGAAAACGAGTTTTATTACCACAAGTTACAGCAAAGCGGTATACTTGTTGATGTCATATATAGGTCGTGACGTCATAATTCAAATTAGCTAGCATATGACGTCAAAGCTCAAGTTCACTGGTTGGGTAGGTCTTTTAATGTGTACTATTTTATGGGCACTGTTTTATGTGTAGAATTGCTGCATTCATTTTTTGATGTGATGTCATCAAAATTATGTGTAGTATTTAGATGTTGCTGCAATTAAGTTGCTGCAATTAAATGAAAAATAAGTTACTGTCCAGGCCTTATATAAATATTATGGATAGTTTTTGAAGTTTTAAATTTATAAACAAACAAATAAAAAATAACTTGAATACACATAAACCAATAGTTTGATTTATTTGTACATTTATTTAAATTATATTTTGTAAACTAACAGAAGTATAGGCTAGACTTATTAAAATATTTTGGATATTTTTTTCATTTAAGATTTAATAAAGAAAAAAAAACTTGAATACACTTAAACCAATTGTTTGATATAAAATTATATTTATGTAACTTATATTTTTATACTAACAGAAGTAATGGCTTGGCATATTATAAATATTTTGAAAGAAAATTTTATTTAAGATTTTATAAACAAAATAAAAAAATAAAAATTGCACACACATAAACCAATTGTTTGATTTGTAGTTTTATATATGTAATTTATATTTAGTAAACGTATAAAAGTAGTGGTTTGCTCTTATGTGTACTATTTTATGGGCACTATTTTATGTGTAGAATTGCTTCAATCAATTTTGACCATAGTTTTATATGACTTCATTTAAATTATGGGTAGTATTTAGATGTTGCTGTAATTAAATAAAAATAAAATACAGTTCTGACCTTATATAAATATTATGGATAGTTTTTGTAGTTTTAAATTTATAAACAAACAAATAAAAAAAACTTGAATACACATAAACCAATAGTTTGGTTTAGTTGTACAATTATTTTAATTGTATTTTGTAAACTAACAGAAGTAGTGGCTAGACTTATTAAAAGATTATGGATATTTTTTTTTAAGATTTAATAAAGAAAAAAAAAGCTTGATTACACATAAACCAATTGTTTGATTTAATAGTATATTGATATAATTTATATTTTTTATACTACCAGAAGTAATGGCTTGGCATATTATAAATATTTTGGATATTTCTTTATTTAAGATTTTATAAACAAAATTTAAATTTAACATACATAAACCAATTGTTTAATTTATAGTTGTATATATGTAATTTACATTTAGTAAACTTATAGAAGTAGTGGTTTGGCCTTATGTGTACTATTTCATGGGCACTCTTTTATGTGTAGAATTGCTTCAATTAACTTATGTGGTTTCATTTAAATTATTGGTAGTATTTAGATGTTGCTGCAATTAAGTAAAAATAAGATACTGTCTACTTTTAAATCAAACAATTGATTTAAATGTATTCGAGCTTTTTTTATTAAATATTACATAAAAAAACTATCCATAATCTTTTAATAAGTCTATCCACTACTTCTGTTAGTTTACAAAATACAATTTAAATAAATGTACAAATAAATCAAACTATTGGTTTATGTGTATTCAAGTTATTTTTTATTTGTTTGTTTATAAATTTAAAACTACAAAAACTATCCATAATATTTATATAAGGCTTAGAAAGTATTTTATTTTTCATTTAGTTGTAGCAACATCTAAATACTACCCATTGAATATAATTGATTTAAGCAATTCTACACATAAAATAGTGCCCATAAAATAGTACACATAAGAGCAACAACTAATTTTATAAGTTTACTAAATAAAAATCACATATATACAACTATAAATCAAACAATTGGTTTATGTGTGTTCAAGTTTTTTTTTTCTTTATTAAAAATTTCTTTAAAAAATCTACCCATAATCTCTTATAAGTCTAGCCACTACTTCTGTCAGTTTACAAAATATAACTCAAATAAATGTACAAATAAATCAAATTATTGGTTTATGTTTATTCAAGTTATATTTTATTTGTTTTTTTATGAACTTAAAACTACAAAAACTATCCATAATATTTATATAAGATCTAGACAGTATTTTATTTTTCATTTAATTTCAGCAACTTAATTGCAGCTACATCTCAATACTGACCATAATTTGAATGAAATCACATCAAATTTTGGGCATAATTGATTGAAGCATTTCTATACATAAAATAGTGCCCATAAAGTAGTACACATAAGGTCGAACCTCTACTCTATAAGTTTACTAAATACAAATTACGTATATGCAACTATAAATCAAACAATTTTAGATTTAAATTAAACAGTTTATGTGTGTTCAAGTTTAATTTATAAATTTTGTTTATAAAATCTTAAATAAAAAAAAAACAAAATTACTTATTATATGACTAGCCATTAATTCTGTTAGTATAAAAACAATAAATTACATAAATATACATATAAATCAAACAATTTGTTTAAGTGTATTCAAGTTTTTTTTTTCTTTATTAAAAATTACTTAAAAAAATCTATCCATAATCTTTTATAAGTCTAGCCACTACTTCTGTCAGTTTAAAAAATATAACTCAAATAAATGTAAAAATAAATCATACTATTGGTTTATGTTTATTCAAGTTATATTTTATTTGTTTGTTTATAAACTTAAAACTACAAAAACTATCCATAATATTTATATAAGGCCTGGACAGTAATTTATTTTTCATTTAATTGCAGCAACTTAATTGCAGCAACATCTAAATACTACACATAATTTTGATGACATCACATCAAAAATTTAATGCAGCAATTCTACACATAAAATAGTGCCCATAAAATAGTACACATAAAAAGTCCTACCGCACTGGTTTAAGTTTAAACTGTGTACTGTGAAACAGTGTCTTAACATTGTGGACAAAAGTGTAAAAATTGTGCACTGAATAAAGTACAATGGAAAATATCTTTAACTGAAGTTTGATTTTTTTAAATAATAAATTTTAAGTTAATACTTTATCATTAATAAATAAAAACACTAAAACCCTAAAAAATGTATTTTTATTTAACTTTCACAGCCTTGTATGCACTCATTTTATTTATCATAAGTAATAAAACCTATACATTTACTTATTTATCATTCGATTGGTGTGCATAGCTTTTACAACGTTGAAGACTGTTATTTTAAAAATTAAAAATACTCAACTTTAAGTATGGAAATTAATATGAAACAAAATTTTATACAGAAAACTAAGCTTTTTGATTATAAAATAAAAAGTTTAAATAACAAAATTGGATTTTATCTATAGATACAATTTTTATGCTAGAATAAGTATGTTTCTACTTACAAAATAACTACCACTACTGAAATAAAAGTGTTCAAAAACATAATAAAACATAAAATATGAGTATATAATTTTAAACTCAAAAAAAGAACAGTAAGCGAATAATAAATGATTACAAAAAGCAACACTTAAAGTTTAAAGAAAGCAACAACGAGGGAATTTTTCAGCGATATGGATAACAAAAACACAAGTTGTAAATAGTTAGTTATATAAAAGTGTATGATTATAATAAGTTACCATGTTTATTTTTGTTTTTTAGGTTTTTGCATTTATTTTGGCATTTATTAGATATTATTTACTGAACACTAAAATAGTTATACGGAATTTTTATTTATAGGTGGCTATTTAACCTAAAAACCTAAAAAAAAACCTGGAACTTAAAACAAATTTTTAAATTTGCTTTTTACTTTTTTGGTAGTAAAATTTTTATTTTACACGAAAACATGTGTTGTATAGATAAAAAATTGTGTCACCTTCAATTTTTTTTATTAAAAATCACATTCAAAGTAGCTTTACGATATCTTTTAAATGTTTTCATACTTTTTTATAAAATTTTTTACCTTACACTTAAACTAAGAATATCACAAAAAACGTGTACTATAAAAAACATTGGAGAAATTTCATCAAAACCAGTAGCCACTATGTATTAATTTGTGATACAATTTGAATAAAAAAATAATTAATTTAAACTTTATTAATCAAAATAAATATATATTAAAAATATTGTTACAATAAAACCTTGATTTTATATTTAACATTTTCTTTATTCTTAATCAATAGAAGTCAGTATAAATTCAAATTTTCTTATTTTTTGCAGCAAAAGTTTAACATGTATTTTGTAATGGTGTACTAAATATTCTAAGATAAAAATGATTTATTTATAACGTTGACTTTAATCGCTCAAAGAAGTAATTAGTTTTAAGTTTTGTTGAATGTGTAAAATTTAAGTCGCAAAAAATTTTCTAAAACTTTTTTGAAACAGTTTATTTATAGAAAATTATTCATTTAATTACAAAAACCGTATAAATTTTCATTAGTTTACAAAACATGAAAATACATCTAAAGTGTTCTATCTGAAATTATACGTAGTATAAAAAGTAAATATAACATTTTCTAATCAGAATTAGTTCGAATGTGAAATTTCTTATTATGTTTGTTTAGATTTTTTTTTTCATTTTAAGTATGTCGTTTTAATTAGTCGTGTAATAATTTTCTTGTTTTGTAAAAAAATTACCCTTTCTTATTTACTTCTAGATTAAATATTTTATCACTAATTTCTTGTACTTCAGCCAATAAAGCTTAATTCAGTTATTTTTATTAAATTCAACATTTTTTTGAAATAAAAACAAAATTATATGTAGTTTACAACTAAACTTACTTTCAAACTTAAATTCAAGCGAAGTTATGTTGAGAAATTTTATCGCATTTCGCACAAAACAATTAGTGAAAACCAATAACTCATTTTTGTATTCAGCGAAAAACATAAATGCGCCACAATTACACCCACAAACACTAGTTGCTGTGATAAATATATATTTAAAACGTTTATCATGTGTCAATTGAAATCGTATCTCGTCTTAATTTTTTAAAATTGTGTAACAATTTTTACTATCTTTCGCTGTTTAATTATCTATATGTATTGGAACTTTTACTTGCTCAAGTATATATATTTTTGTAAAACAAAAATCTCTTTTTATCACCACAAATTAATTTAATTATATTTTTATCACTGTGAAACAGTTTTAACAAAATAAAGTAAACTTGTTTTATACAGCATTGTATTTACATCAGAAATTAGTTAATCAAGCAAAAATCATTAATGTAACTAAAAACTAGTAAAAATAATTAATTTATGTTTTAGTTACTTGTGTGTTTTTTAGTAGTTTTTAATTACATTTATGATTTTGCTTGATAAAGTAATTTCTGATGTAAATATAAGACTATATTAAATAAGTTTTCTTTATTTCGTTAAAACTGTTTCACAGTAGTGAAAATATAATTAAATTTATTTGTGGTGATAAAAAGAGATTTTTATTTTATAAAAATATATGTACTTAAGCAAGTAAAAGTTTCAATACAAATAGATAATTAAACAGCAAAATATAGTAAAAATTATTACACAATTTTTAAATATTAAGAGTTGGAACGTTTCTTTGTATAAAATTGTTCTTGTGGGACTTCAAGCCAAGAAACAAGAACTAAAAATATGTTTTTTTATGAGTGTTTTGTATTGCTTATTATTCAGTTATGCTACTAAATGATTATACTTGTTTTATAGTAACTTGTATTTGTGGGAATAATTTCAGCGCATTTATGATTTGCGATAAAAACTTTTTTTGATTTTATTTACAACTTGTGTTTTAGTTATCCAAAAAAATGTGTTGAAAACTTCATTCGTTGTTGCTTTCTTTAAACTTTAAGTGTTGCTTTTAGTAATGATTTAATATTAGCTTTTTTTTAATTAAAATCTTGTCTGTAGTAATTATAAACTCATATTTTGTGTTATTATTATATTTTTCAAAGCTTTTATTTTAATAGTGGTTGTTATTTTGTACGTAGAAATATATTTACTTTAGCATAAAAAATTATATCGATAGATATAATCCGATTTTTTTATTTAAACTTTTTATTTTATAATTAAAAAGCTAAGTTTTTTTTGTTTAAAAATTTTGTTTCATACTTAAAGTTGAGTATTTTCAATATTTGAAAATAGTATTCTTCAACGATATCAACGCACGCAGAACGAATGATAAATATGTAAACTTTTAAGTAATTGGAGCTTCTTATAAAAAGTTTTTGTGGTTTTACGGTTAGAGCATACTTTTATAACTTATTTGGTTAACTTAAATTGACAAAAAAGAAATGAATAGACTGCGCTATTTGTAAAAATTTTTAATGAGAATATTTTATTATATCCAATTTTTTAGTTACAACTTTTGTGGTAAAGTTTAAGTTAATTTTAAGCTTATTTTGACAAAACTTTTATGATTTTGACAGTTTAAATACACTTAAAGTATTTTTTTAATCAGATACACTTTTTAATAAAGAGATGAGTATGAGCTATGTCAAATAAAAAAGTTTTTTTGTAAGAAGCTCCATTAATTTAAAATTTTCATTAACAATAAAATTAAATTTATGTTGTAATATTGCGCAATGTTTATTGCGCATTCAAAGTTTGCTCAACTTAATGAGCACTATATCAAGATATCAATGAAACTTGATAAACGTTTTGAATATATATTTTTCACAGCAACTAGTGTTTGTGAGTATAATTATAGCGCATTTTTGTTTTTCGCATAAAATTAGCCTGCATTATTGCTTAAAATATTTTTTTGGTAAAATGCGACAACATTTCTTAACAGAATTTTGCTTGAATTTAAGTTCGAAAATAAGTTTCGTTGTAAACTTCATATAATTTTTTTTGTTTTAAAAAAACAGTAAACTAAACAAATATAACTAAACTAAGCTTTATTGGCTTAAGTACAAAAATTAGTGATAAAATATTTAATCTACAAGTATATAAAAAGAAGGGTGATTTTTTTTACAAAACAACAATAATATTACACGGCTAATTAAAACGACTTAAAATCAAAAAAAAATCAATACAAACTTAATAAGAAATTTCACATTAACTCATTCTGATAAGAAAATGTTATATTTACCTTTTTTACTGCTTATAAACTCAGATAGAACAATTTTTATGTATTTTCATATTTTGTAAACTAATGTAGATTTGTACGTTTTAAGTAATTAAATGAATAATTTGCAACTAACAAATTGTTTTAAAAAAATTTAAAAACATTTCTTGCAACTTAAAAATTTACCCATTTAACAAAACTTAAAACTAATTACTTCTTTGAGCGATTAAAGTCAATGTTATAAATAGACCATTTTAATCTTAGAATATTAAGTACACGTTTACAGATAACATGTATACTTTTGTTGCAAAAAAGTAAAAATGTAAAATTATACTGAATTCTATCTATTAAGAAGAAAGAAAATATTACATCTAAAATCTATGTTTTATCGTAACAAATATTTAAATATATATCTATTTTGATTAATAAAATTAAAATTAATTATCTCTTTACTCAAATTTTATCACAAATTAATACATGGTGGCTACTGGTTTACATGAAATTATTCCTATGTTTTTTATTGTACACGTTTTTTGTTCTTTTCTTAGTTTAAAGTTAAGTTAAAGGTGAGAAACTTTATTAAAAAGTATAAAAACATTAAAAAGATACTGTGAAGCTACTTTGAATGTGTTTTTTACAAAAAATAAATTTGATGGTGACATAATTTTTTATCTATACAACACATGTTTTGGTGTAAAATAAATATGTTACTACCTAAAAAGTAAAAAGTAAATGTAAAATTTGTTTAAAATTCAAGGTTTTTCCAGGTTTTTAGTAATTATAAAAAAATTCTAGTTTTTTATGATTTTTCCAGGATTTCAGGTTAAGTGGCAACCCATAAATAAAAATTCAGTATAACAGTTTAAATGTTCAGTAGATAATAATGCCAAAATAAATGGAAACATTTAAAAAACAAAAGACATGGTAACTTATTACAATCATATACTTTTATATAACTAACTTTTTTTTAACATTTTTTAATTCAGTTTAAGAAGTTTAAAATTTTGCCATTAGTACACAGCAAGTAAAATAAATATACTTTATTTGTAATCATTAAAAAACTATCTATTTTCTATAGTACTTTAATAACAGCTATTAACAAGCTTTAACAAGTTTTAACGTTTCAAATAGAGTTTTGTTGCATTCAATTAATATTAAGCTGAAAAATTTAATTATAACTTAGTAGCTACTAGTTTGTAGTCGTTTTAATTATACACCAGATATCAAATATATTTAATCTAACTGGTAGAATAAATAAATAAATAGATCTATGTTTTTAAATATACGTTTAAGATAACTAAAACCAGCAGATTTTAAACCCTTCGTATTACTTTTGTATCAAGTTTATATTTGAAACTCTGAAATAAAAATACATGTTAGAGTAAATTAAGTTAAGATAAAACTATCTGAACAGGAATTAAAATAAAATATTATAAAAAGAAAAAAACAGGTGGGGATACTGGAGTTTTTAAATACCAATTCAGTAAGAAACACATTCTACGTTTAAAATTTATTCGCATGACGCCGTTTCGACTTTCAATAAGTCATTATCAACAAAATACTGTGCAAAAATAAATAAAATTAGTGATAAACAACTAAGTATACAAAAAAAAATCTAAGTGATACACTATATAAAAATTTATAAATTAAGATTATAAACTATTATAAAATGACATTTTACATAAATACTAACAAATTGTTAAACTAATATATATCAAACTAATCAAAAATTCTCAATGTATGGGTAATACCCGCTTTAATTAATTGTTTATTTAAAATTGGATTATAGCGTTTAATTAGTAGAGCTTCACTTATCAGGGTCTCAAATTTATTTCTACATTCTTTCAAAATTCCAAAATTATTAACAGTTATTTTTCATTTTTACAAACATTACAATTGCTAGTATGGTCCGATACCGATGTTTTGCCTTTTAGATGTTCTTTAACTCTTTCTACTAATGGTCGTGAAGTGAATCCAATATATTGGATACTCTTATCATAAGAGAATTTATACTCATAGACCACGTTTGATTTTAATTTAATGGGAAACCTACTAGCGCCTACTATAGCAAATTACTTCATGGGAACATTGGAAAAAAATCTCTTTAACACCGAAGATGAAAATAATCCGGTTTTATACCTTCGATATGTCGACGACATATTCTGTATCTTCCGAAAAGATGTCTCATTCGAAAAATTCCACAAAAAGTTAAATAAACTACATAAGTCTATCAACTTCACATATGAACTAGGTGGAAACGAACTCCCATTTTTGGACATTAACATCAAACTAAAGAGAGAGGAAATAACAACAAAGGTAAACAAAAAATAAATTGATACAGATTTCATTTTAAATTTTAGTGCAGTGGCACCAATTAAATGGAAAAGAGCTCTAATACTGTGGTTTGTAAACAGAGCGAGAATTATAGCTTCTACGCATAACATTTACAAACAAGAAATCACAAGTTTAAAAGAAAAATTCTTTAATAATGGTTATCCAAAGAAATTTGGTGATGACATAATTGAAAGATCTCTTAATATTAATAAAGACTGCACTAAACAAAAACTAAGTAACTCAGACTTCAAAAATGTTGTAAAGGTACCTTGTATTTGAAAACCTATTAAAGAGTATAAAAAGAAACTAGAAAAGCTTCTAAACAATTACATCGAAGAATTCAAAGTAATTTTTACCACAACAAAAGTAAGCAATTACTTCAGTAATAAAGATAAGACACCCCATTAATTAAAATCAAACGTGGTCTATGAGTATAAATTCTCTTATGATAAGAGTATCCAATATATTGGATTCACTTCACGACCATTAGTAGAAAGAGTTAAAGAACATTTAAAAGGCAAAACATCGGTATCGGATCATATTAGCAATTGTAATGTTTGTAAAAATGAAAAAATAACTGTTAATAATTTTGGAATTTTGAAAGAATGTAGAAATAAATTTGATACCCTGATAAATAAAGGTCTACTAATTAAACGCTATAATCCAATTTTAAATAAACAATTAATTAAACCGGGTATTACCCATACACTAAGAATTTTTGATTAGCTTGATATATATTAGTTTAACAATTTGTAAGTATTTTTGTAAAATGTCATTTTATTATAGTTTATAATCTTAATTTATAAATTTTTATATAATGTATCACTTAGAAATTTTTTTTTGTATACTTAGTTGTTTACCACTAATTTTATTTATTTTTGCACAGTATTTTGTTGATAATGACTTATTGAAAGTCGAAACGTCGTCATGCGAATAAATGTTAAACGTAAGATGTGTTTCTTACTGAATTGGTATTTATAAAAAAGACATAAAATTCAACCAAAAAAAAATACTACTTAAAAACAAACACAATTTTATATTACTAAAACCTACTTTACAAAGACTACGAAAAATATTTTTAATTGTATAAAACCAACTAACTTTGCTAAATCCATTCTTTTAATCCTTCTTGATCCGAAAGACCTCAAAAGACACGCTGAAGATCATTTGACGTCTCTACAATCCTCTTTCCTAACTGTAAGGGGTGAATGAAATATTAGTGTTGATTTTTGTTCATCAAACATAATGTCAAAATGTATTCTGGTAAGTCATTTAAGCTAGTTTTTGATTTTTTAAACAAAACTAGATTTTATTTTACTCAGCTTAGTACAGCATTGATTTTTTTTAAATTTTTTACTCAGCTTTTAATCAGAAAACGTATACTTTTATAAAAATGTATAAACATCAAAATAACAATTGATATTATTTTTTTACTTCAAAAAAGAAATAGTTAGAAGATAATCAACTAGGTTTAAAAAAGTTTAACATTTTTCTAACTTTAAATTAAATTCAGCAAAACATAAAAAAACATTATTTTTTAGATTTTGAAACATCAATTACTTTTATCTTTAGTTTACCGAAATAAGTTTTGTTTATAGATTTTTCTTTAATTCAATTCACCTCACTAAATTTCTGTGATAATTAAGTTAACTACATAACTAAGAAGACATCAATTAAGACAGATATATTGTAAAGAATTAAGAGGGGAAAAATAAAAATTAACTTTATAAAGTTAAAATTAGCTATTTTTTACTTTATAGTACAATTTAAATTAATATATAAACTTTTATATTTATTGGTTTTTTAATTCAAAACACATATAAAACTACAAAGGTGATTATTTATTCTTTCAAAGTGCAACTTATAGGTTTAATCATATTACTATCAAACAAAACAGAAAACTAATCGAAAAGCTTTTTGTAAAGAAGTAGATAAACAGAACAAACAAGATTTTTAATGAGCAAATTGTGTTTATAGACTTTGTTGTCTCATTATATCTTTCAGTCTAAAATTTTGTGTAAAACATACAAAAAAAGTCTTAAATTTGCATTAATAACATTTTCGTAAACACCAAAAAAAATTACTTCAATTTTCTAAGCGCGTTTATTTCAAAGTAAAACTTTTTATCTTTTGCTGTTTGTAGTTTTATTTATTTTAAAATTTTATTTATAATTTAATAAACAAAATAAGAATAATTGTAAGCATTAAATTAAAACACTAAACATTGTTTTAACAAATGTTATCTTAAAAGTATTTAATAACAATAGCCGCGTCGCAAAACGACTTTGCAAGATAATAAGAAGAAAATATTATCTCTGATAATTATGCGCACAAATCTACTGCGCATATTGAAACTTGCCACTCCTATTAATTGATTTTGATGGCTAGTTAAATCAAATTAGTATAAGCTTTAGTAAGATACAGCGTTATAATCTGATTTAAAGACAGATAACAGTTATTAAACAATTAAAGCTTCTTAACTTTAAACTTAGTGAACTTCGGAAATAATTCAATATCAAATTTCTAAAGCTTAATTTTACTTATTTACTTATTTACTTATACTTAAAACATCTGTAGTAAGTAGTTTTGAAAAATTGTATATAAATAATTTAGTTCTATTATCTATTAAAGTTTTGTCAATAAAGTTGAAATTTTATAAGTCAGGATTGGATTTTAAAATTAAGATATCTTTTTCTAACTTTGTTATAATAATAAGCCATTTTGAAAAATGAAAAATATTTTACTTTTTGTTAGATATTTTTAAATAAACTTTTACAAAAATAAAGCTTTTAATTTTTTCTAATGTTAATTAAAACAATTAAGTATATGAAGTATAAATAGTTTAAAACATTTCCTGTTAAATTTTAGCATTAGACATAAATAATCAAAATAAACTAAAAACTGAAAAGAAAAATATAAATGTTTATAACTTTACAAAAGAGTTTGTATAGTTGATTTTATAAATTCAAAGAACAAAATCAACATTGTAAATGACAAATCAAAAATTGTAAGTACTTCCACAGTTTAATTACCGATACAATACAATATATTTATAACCATATATATATATATATATACAACCTTTAAAAACAGTATATAACTGTGAAAAAAACCAGGTTGATAAAATATACTTATAAGCAATTCTTTACACCACTAAATTTTTATGTATTAAAATAGATCAAAAAGATATAAAATTACACTCAAAGAATAAGACACAAAGAACAAAACAAATAATAAAAATCAACACAAAATAGAGTATATTTATTACAAAAATGAACTGAAAAAGTGCTGCATGTTTTCTAAGCAGCAGTTTTTATGCAACAGAAGACAAAGTTTTTAAATCAAAAGATTTAATTTATTTACCTATTTGTTTCTTCTCAATCCTTTTCCCTCCGTCAGAAAGCATTTGAAATACAAAAAAAAACATATGTTAGTCCACAGCTATTTGATATCATATGTTAGTCCACAGCTTATTATCCAGTGTTCTTATGACTGTGAAGGTGTTGGAAACATTAGTGTTTTGGTTTTTTTTAAATTCAAAATGTTTTTGTAAAAGTTTTTGTTTTATAGATAGAAAATGATTTAATTTTGTTTCATTTTATTCAAGTAAATTAATTGCAATAGTAAAAACTAGTGTTTTTTTCTTTACAATAAAAACCCTATTGATTTTTTTTTTAATAATTTGACTTTCGAATAATATGATAGTTATTATTTTTTAAGTTTAACTTATTACAATACAAAATCATATTTTTATAAAATATTATTTTGTGCTTATTATCCACAAAGTCATAATTTTAGAGTAGGTCGTAGTTTTTTTAATAGATGCTTACAATGAAAATAAAAACAGTACTTTTACATTCTTTTATTAATTAAAATTATATGTAGTGTAGAAAAAGGAAAACCTTAACTTTGATATTAAGTAAAATTCAGTTTCCATGGGTGAAACACTACATTTTGAACATTAAGTTTAGTTAAGTGTTAACAACGAAAATTTTTGAAACTTAAATGGTCGGATATCACATGTAAAATACAAGTAATAATAGTATGAAAAACAAAATATTGAACTAGATTTTAACAACTTTTTAGTATGTTAAGAATAATAAATATTTGAACTTGAACATCATATAAAATACTTTTCAACTTGAAAAAAATATTTAATTTTAATTATTAAATTCTTAAGCAGATAGCAAATGCAAGTAAAATGTAACAATGTTTTATAAATATTTTCCTCAATCTAATTCATTTGTTCCCATATTAAGTTTTATTTAATATTCTGTAGCAAAAACACTAAAACTTTTTTTTTTAATTTTTATCAAGTAATTTTCTTATGAATAAAAACAGCATAAAATAAAAACAAATTGATTTTGTTATAAACTTGTTCTGTTAAAATTTTTAGTTTATTCGTGTAGGAAAAATCATACCATTATAATATAAAATAACAGTTGTAAAAAATTCCAACAAATAATTGAACTAATTTCTAAAATAGTTTAACTTAGCTGATAAGATATTCACTCTTAACACAAATTAATTTAATTTAACTTCAACTTACTTTGTTTGATAAATATGAGAAACATACGGATGAGAATTTTCCCCTTAACATAAAGTTCATTAATTTAGAGTTCACATAACTATTAACTAAACAAAAATCACACTTGTCATTAAAATAAAACAAAATAAACATTCTTGATTTTCACCTAAGTAATGAAAAGTTAAACCATTTTAAAATCTTTACACTAAGTTTAACTCATAATTAAGTATTATTACTAATAATAAAGATTTCTTTTCTTTTGAGTTAAATTTATAATTAGTCGGAACTTATTATATACATTAAAATAAAAAACATCAAAATATATAACTAATAGTAATCGTTAAATTTACAAACCATTAAAGACAAAATAATCTTTAAAAAAGTTAAAAAATTTAAACTAGTACACAAATATTTTTAAAAAGGCATGTAGAAGTAAAAACTGATTTACAAGTATTTTGTTTAAGGGAATGGCAACATTTGATCAAAGTTTTTTAATTTGCTTTAATAAACTTATTATTGACCCACTTATCAAGTAAGAAAATTTAGAAATATTGGCTTGAAAGAGTTGCACTGAAGCAGGGTTTTCCAGATTGAGCCACATGACTCCCTTGAAAGCCAATCCAGAAATTCAGGGGGCTATAAACTGCAAAGGGGCCACAAGAAGTCACAGTTTGAAAGTAATTCTAGATATTCTTAAATTGAAGATGAAAAGCATTAAAAAAAATCCATATATAACAATATTTTATTTTTTAGAGAGGGAGTCATAGCTTTTATAATTTTATCAAGGGGGACCTTATGAAAAAAGTTTTGGAAACCCTGCACTAAAGAAATAAAACCAATTTTTTTAAGCAAAAATGTTAATTAATAATCAGTATATTAGTCTTCAACTTATAGACTTAACTTTTTTAAACCACTCTGTCCTTTTACTTACTTACTCAACATATAAAAAATTTATTAATCTGTAAATTCTATAACCTAACACTTAATAAATGAAACTGAATAGTGACATTTCAATGCTTAGTGAACTGTTTGATATTATCTATATTAAGTATAAGAGTTATTAAGCGCAATAAATAAAAACAATACCTAATGTAAAAAGTATTATTTTATTTACATTAAACTCTTAACTTATATTTCAATGCTGAGTGTGATGTTTGATAACATATATCAGGGTTTCCCAAATGGGCCAAATGGCAAGAAGGCCATGATAGATACTCAGCGGCAAAGTGGGGTGCACGACTATTTAAATTTGGATATTTCAAATTTAACCAAATCAAATTCCTTAAAAAAAAAGTATATTTGTCAAAAACAAAAAGTTCATATGTAGATCATATTAATATCTACAAGCTATTCTACTTTTTTCAAATAATCAAACATTTTTTGAGATATGGTTTAAATAAAGTAAAAAGCATAGTTAAATTTTAGTTATTTTGAAATAGTTTAAAGAACATTTAGTTTTTGTAAAAAAAAAAGTAGCTTGTAGTATTAATAAAAACTACAAATGTATTTTTATTTTTTGCAGATATACATTACTCTTTTGTTTGTGGTTTTATTTTTTTCTTAAGAATTTGAATTGTCATGTGACCAAAGGGAGGCCATGAGGTCATAATTTGAAACTTACACTGGATATTTTGAAGTTGTTGATGAAGTGCAAATAAAAAAGTCTGAAAGGCTTTTAATGATAGTTTTTTTGAGCAGCTGAGTAATCTTGTTGAAGGGGCCATAGCTTTTTTAATTTCTCAAAGGGGGCCATTTGAAAAAAAGTTTGGGGAACCCTGCTATAAATTAATCATAAAATATATTACTGGTACTGAAAACAGCAACTTTTAATTTAATTTTTCACAGTTTGCTTTTTTTTCAAACAAAGTTTTACAATATCATTTTTTAAAAGTACTAGTGTAAAATACTAGTGTAAAAAATAAAGTAGTTGTTTAAGAATACTGAATTTACAAAAACAAATTTCTGCAAAATCTTAAAATAATTTTATTAATATTTTGGAACATTTTTTAACTTTAAACTTTTCTAAATTTTCAAAGCTACAAGTCTGAGAAAAGTTAATTTTGTTACAGGTGTATAAAAGATAAACTTACAGTTACAACAAATACAATACATGGCTTTATAAAGTAGACTTTATGAGTTTGTCAAGTTAAAAAACTAACACAGTAGTTTTTTTGACATACTTTTTTCTATAAATTTAAGTAATTTTTTTTAAAGTTGTCCTTTCTTATAAACAATAAGTTTAATTTAAAAAAATTGGCCAAATTTACAAATTTACTTGTTTGTACACCAAAATTTGTAGATCTAATCACAAAATAAACTTTTACTTTAATTAAATTACTAACTTTAAAAACTAAAGTACTACTTTTTTTTATAAATTGAAGACATAAAAATAATTAATAAGTTTTATGTACAGTTCATTTATCTATAAATTAAATATTAGTATAAGTATAAGCATATATTTAAACTACTAAAAAATGTTAACTTTACGATTCTATTTTCAAAAGATTAAGAGAGTGAAAATAAAATACACACAATCAAATGTAAACTTTACTTAGTTATGGATCTTTATTTTGCAAGTTATTTTAACTGATTTCAGTAACTTTGTACCTTACACTTCACTTTTGAAAATATAGGTTATAGGCTTTGAATTACAGTAAAAGTGTTAATTGGAAAATATTTAAAATAATACTGATTTTATCAGCATAAAGCATATAGATATATTACATACTATGTAAAATAGTTATTAGCTTTAAAAAAATATTTCTACTGAAAAGGTTTATTATTCTGATTAAAAAATTAAAACTTGAATATTGAACTAAAAAAGCGTTTACAAAATCTTAGTATGAAACAATACTGTAAGAGATGAGTTGTATTCATAGTTGTGATTGATTAAAATCTAAAATAAGAGTTACAATAAATTTTTTGTATTGTTGTCAAATTATTTGATTAATTAGACTTTAACAATATTGTATTTTTAATCTTTGAAACCAAACAAAACAAAATGCTATAAAAAACATGACTTTGATAAATATTGTTTATGTTAAAGAATCTTTTTACCAAGGTATTTTATTAAAAATGTAGTTTTGATACAGTAATGAGCAAGACTGAGAATAATAACATAGCTCCTCTGTATAACTAGAGAAAACGTTTGATAAAACTCTTATAATTTTTTGTTATAAGTGTTCAGTACCAGTTCACCTTTTTTAAAACTATCTGTTAGCTCAGAAAAATCTTAATACATTTTATGCTGTGGTTTTATATGCTTGACATTAAGAATATAAAATCTTATAATGGCTTGCCATTAATAAAAGCTTTTAGTTTTATTTCATCAAATAACAAATTGCTACTTATTTTACATACAAAACACTAATATTTTTCCTTTTTTTTGCTAAGGTAAGAGTAATTTAAGGTTTTATGTTCGTTTAAAACTTTGAACAATAAAAAAAATAGTTGAATAATTGGTTTTTTTAGTTTAGTTTTGATTTAACAATTTAAATGGTCGTTAATTGGGGCTGCAACAGCTTTTCATAAACTTGAATCTTTTACAGGGTTTCCAAAATTGGGACATGACAAATACTCAGCGGGCCACGAGTAGCAAAGGGGGCGCCATGTGCATTTAAGCAGCAACAGGGGGCGGCCATGAGGTCATTATTTGAAACTTACACTAGATATTCTGGAGTTGTTGATGAAGAGCAAAAAAAGATCTTAGGTGTTTTTAATTGTAGTTTTTTCAGTAGTCTTGTTTATGGGGGTCGTAGCATTTTAACTTCTTTAAAAGGATGCTATTTGAAAACAGTTTCGGAAACCTTTACTAATCAAACAAAAACATTTTTTTAATCAGTTACAAAGTCTGACACTTTTCTTGTGTGATTTGAAAAATCCAATCGATTAAATAAAATAAATCTTTAAAAATATTTAATGACACCTCCGTGCTGGACTAAGTAGTGTTTAATATATAGACAAGGGAAACTTTGTAAGCATTGTTTTAATAAGGAATTATTGTATAAAATAAAAAATACATACACTTCTTATAGAAAAGACTACATAGTTTTGATCAGTTTAGAAGTATTTGTTAATTGAAAAAGTCATAAACAGTAAAATTTAAAAATGTTCATGATTTTAAAAGCTCTTTTTTAATAATTTTTTATATTAAAGGTTCTGCTTCTATATCTAGCTATTGATACTTTTTAGAAAACAAAAGGGTTGTATCACTTTAACAATCCTTTGAAAACATTAAAGCTCAAAAGAAAAATGTTTTGTTTTGAGAGAGTTTTTTTAATTAAGTAAACTATGAATAAACTAATAAAAATATATAGCTCTTAACTTCAAAACAAACCAACTTTCCATAAAAGAGGCTTATAAGAACAGTACAAATGATGTACATTTTTGGCTTTAATTGAGGTTGCTAAAGTAAACAGGATACTCAAATAAATTGAAAACGTATCATAGTATGTAATGCAGACTATAAATTAAAACTAGATATAGCACATTGAAAGGTAATAACAAAAAGTTAATGATAAGATATTTAATTTACCTAATATTAGTAAATCAGTACAAAAGGTTCTTATTTATTTATA